>NC_091640.1:3905000-4015000 GCF_027580195.1 Bos mutus | reverse complement strand
AAGAATACTGGTTTCTTACAGAGAAACGTGATACTAAACATTTGCTTTAACTGTTCATTTCCAGTAGATGGCTACAGTTCACTACCAAATTGAACTTATAATGGCTTTTTCACAGTAACTAAATCAGAAGATGAGGGTTGAATTACTATAAATGAGTTGCCCTGTACATTTTTCTTATTTCGTGTGCTTAGTCATTTAGCCTCGTTATTTTTTTAAAGAACATCTTTTTTAAATGATTGAAAAGTGGTATTTTCACTTTTTCCTCTCTGAGCAGTGTGTGGTAATACCATTATCTATTTTCTTTAATCACAAATTATTTACTTTTTAAGATTCTCTATTATGTGAGGAATACTAGTAATTATTGAATTATGTAAAACATGATACTATGGTAAGAATCCTGATAAATTCTATAAGTATTGCTTCCCTCAATTCAATCATTTATTTTTTGATTTATCTTAGCTTCTCAATTGAAGCACTTGAGTCATTTATCACTTGTGTTGTCTAATTACTGGCTTTTACTAAGTATTACTTCAAATGTAATACAAACATATATATATTTTAAAAATATGTTTTATTAATCTGGATCCACACCACTGTATTTTAAATATAATTTAATCAAGTTAAATAATGTAATTGCAAGCTTACTATTTGGAAAAATATTTATTCGCTTATAAAATCCTTAAGATGTGCATCACTCTTGGACGTGTGTCTGTCCACTAGGATATAGAAATAACTTGTAAGCATAGCACAAGGTGATAAGTGTCATTATTGACTTTCATCCTCATCCATAAATATAACTGCTGTATCCTAGTTTATCGGTGTGGGGGGGTTTAGATACAACAAAAATGTGAAGAAAACTAGACTTCCCCCCCATTTCCTCAGGACTACTGTGTAATTTGTCTGCCTTCCCTCCATGAATATTTGTTTTTCTTTGAGTTGTATATATGTGTGTGCACAGATATAATACCAGTGTGATTTTATGTCCTGCAGGTATTGGTTGAACCAAGCAGTTCAAGGTTTAGCTTTTGTTTTAATTTTATACATAAAGGTGTAGGTTTTATGTGATACTCTGAGACCGCAATTTTAGATCCTTTTTTTAATCAACTGCCAATTTATATGGCTGGGCTACAACTATTTAATGTATTATTAATAAGTATTTTACTCAGCTATACAAATTATAAAAATAATGCCAGGGTTCTAGGAGAATTTATTTTTTCACATTTAGAGTTTATGTATAAATTTTACATTCTCCCTTGAAGATAAATGAATTATTTTTATATTTTTATTGATGCTTATATATATATTTATCATTTTAATAGAAGCCGATTAAGAAATGGGCCACCATTTTAACTAATTAAAAGAAATTTCATTCACACATTTTGTTAAGGGATACTTGTAATATTCAGATACGTCTTTGTGATTCAAAGGCACCTAACAGTTTACAATTTCAGTTAGGTTACTTCATTTAAAAATAATTGATTTTCCCGACACTTAACATTAATATAAATAAGAGAGATTCTTTTTTTGTATGCAGTTCATTTTTTATGGATGTGTTAGTGTTTATATACATACAAACATCTGTACACATACACAAACAATCTTTTATTTGATAAAGACCTTAAAAGGACAAAAGATATTTGACCCCATCTTGAGCCCATGTATCGCAAGTTTACAGAAGGATCAAGGAACACAGATTTTAATAATGTAAACAATATTAGTTCTGTCCCCTCTGGCGTTTGGAACCTGGACATACTGATTGTGTACTTTGATTCCTAAACCGTGGAGATGTATCAGACGCCCCCGGGAGCACCTGGCCGAGCTAAGAACACTTCAGTGATTATAAGGGTAGTGCCTAGAGGGCAATTAAGAGACAGGGCTAGAGAGAGACGGTAATGAGTCCCGGTAGCACCTTAATGAACCCCAGAAAGGGAAGCCGGGACTTAGGGAGACTTGTGGCTCCAGAGAGCGAGCTTGTTGAGCAATGTGCAGATCATTTACCAAGAATACTGTTTCTCGATTTTGATATTTATATAATCAGAGGCAGATTTTTAAATCCTACCCCTTAATGTATTTAACATACTCTTTTAGATTGGTAATAATTTGAATTTTATTAGTAAAACCTGTTGTTTTTCTGTACTGCATTTTGCTATGCTGAAGTTTGACTGAAATGATGCACTTGTTTTGAATGTACTATTTTAGTGCAAAATTACCTCACATTGAGTTTGTAGTGCATTTTTTTTTTACTTGATATACAGTAATTTTGCTCAAGTGTTGAACTAGCTTTTTTAATGTACCTGTATAGACTTCCTGTTTTTTGCAGTCATTATGTTCCCTGAGTTGTTACTCTCCACAGTGAAAAACTGACTTTTCTTAATCTAGTTCAAGCCTGTGAAAGCTGTAAAATTGAGAGTAATCTCTCAAAACATATCTTTTTTTGTGTAATTTTATGAAAAAGATTGTAACAGAATTTTGTATAGTGTGTTGTTCATACAAGAGCACTGGCTTGATTTAAAATCCAGTTTGTATCACTGTTTCACTGCTGATTTTTCCGACTCATATTTGTTGCATAAAAACACTTTAATAGCATAACGCAGATACATTACTGTGTGATTTCCTATTTGTCCATTTGCGTTTTTGTGGGGGAGAAAAGAGTGAGGGAGTGGAGAGGAGGGCGGCTCTGAGCTGGTGATCTGATGCGGTAAAGCCCGCTCCTGATTAACCACGGTCCCTGCAGCTGTGATGCTGTCCTCACACAGGTATTAATGTATGTGCATTATACCTGCCTCATTGGTCTCTGCCGTGGGGTATGTTCAGACGTACAGCTGAGAGAGAGCTGCTGGGCTCCAGAGTGTCCACCTCGGAGCTCTTGGCTCCGGCGTCCCGCGGACGGCATTGTCTGTCCCCGCCGTCCTCCGCCACCGCAGCGGGCCTGCCCCACTCTGGGAGCGCCCTCCACACGCGGCAGGGGAGGCCGCGGTGCTGTTTCTCGCTGGACCACTAGGGGGAGTCAAGGAGTGTCCCTGCAGTTCCTCCCTGGCCTCCCCCATTTCCTCCCCCATCTCGCCCTGGGTCTCCCTCCCCACCTCCCTTCCTGCCTCTTCTTTTCCTTCGTTTCTCTCCCTTTCCTTCCCTTTTCCTTTCTCCCCTTCCCTTCCCTTCCTTTCTCTTCTTTGTGTGTAGAACTGAAAATACTGCTGTAACCTTTCCTCCTAGTGAAGCTCAATATGACCACAGTATGAACAGCAGTTTGTCTTTATATTTTTTAAGTTGTTTAGTAAATGACATGTATTTTTCCTGTTATTTATATACCTAGAGGATGACAAGATTTTACAGTTTTAATGAGTAAAGAACTCTTAGAAAAGTATTACTACCTAGATGAATGTTGAATTAAATTTAAAACAATATAAAGAAAAACTGTGATGTATAGAATGTCCAATATGATTATTAGAAATGAAGTGTAATAAAATAGCCATACAATAATTATATAGAAGTGATTTCAGCCTACTTTTATTTTAATTAGAATGACTCTGAGACTGAATATTTCTGAATTGAGTCTTCCTAATTCATATTCCTCTAGGAGTGGCTGACTTGGGTTTATGTTACATGATGACTTGCTTGTAATGTTTTCACGGAAGCAGGTAGATGTTTATTCAACTATGGGAGTCACTAAGCTTGATCTGAATATCCATAAACATTTTAGCTTTATCTAAAAATAATGTAAATTTTAGTAGAAATTTAAAACACCATGTAAATGGGTGCTTTAAGTTGTGCAGTTAAAATATATTATACATATATTTCAGATCTTTTGTATCCAAGTGGAGAAATTTGAGCGCATGATAATTTTTCCCCCTAAATTTACATTCTCTGGGTACTTAAAGATCACAGATTTTTGAAATAGCTAGAGAACTTAATACTCGTATGTTTTGGGCCTTTTTTCTGCTTTTATAATACATAATGTTTTTTACTTTTTAAAGATTGGGTTTTAATGATTTTAATTTTATCCTTGAGAATTCTTTCGTGTTTTATAAAATAAACCCATTGAAAATGCTTAACATATGCAGAGTTGATTACACACCATGTAGGATGTTAGTTATTACAGAATAAATGTCTATAAAATGTAGGTTTGTTTGTGGAATTGAAAAAAAAATGTGAAATAAAAAGATGTGTTTTGCCTTTTAGTTAATTTTGAAACTGACTGTTAACATTAGTTTTACTTAGCTAAAATTTATGGCTACATTTGTATATGTCTGAATATTTATTGTAAGAGGTTTATTTATATAATTGAATGGTAAAGTCATCATATTATCTTACAGATGGTTCCAGAGCTATGGTTCGTGGTTGTGTTTGAGAAACAAACAGATAAAACATTTGTGAATCTTTTCATGATGATATTTCTTGATGGCTTTCATAAGAAAGCACATAATTTGTGATGACTTCAATAAAAAAAAAATCATGACAGCAAAACTTTTTGAGTTAGCGGCAAAGTAAATGGGGCAGGTTTTGCATTTTGAACAGAAATGTTATGAACTGTGATTGAATTTGTCGTGAAAGTGTGTCAGTATTAATAAAAGTATTTAGGTACAAGTTTGCTGGGCTTTGTAGCCTTTTTAAGGTTAAGGATTGGTTAATGTGAAAAGTCACTTCTGTGCATTTGGTAGTATACAGAAAATGACAAATATATTTTTATGCATTTTGGATTATTATGCCATCTCTTATTTCAAACCCTTTTTGTCAGGACACCAGGCAAAACAATGATGCTTTGAGGACGTAATTAAAGATATTGTTCAAAGAACAACTTTCTGCATATTTGAATTATTACTGTCATCAAAATCATACAAATATGGAAATATGATTGCCAGAAGCACATAAATCAATGATCAGCATGGCCTCAAAATCCAATAAATATGTAGAGTTAAATACTTTAAAATGCAAATTGTGTCTGATGATTTGCATATGGTAGAGTTTAAAGGAAATTTGTTGCTTAACAACCTCTAAGGTAGCAGTTAGGGCTGTGGGTAAACATAGATTTTTTTATTCATCATTGGTCAAGTTGCACGATTTGATAAATGATGGGAGACTGCTTTCCTTGGTTAAAATGACTGCAATCTTTACTGAATCCTAAAACTGCCTTGAAGTCATCTGAATAATTAAGAGTTAATTATTCTTCATCCATCTAGATCAGAAAAGGACAGATTTAGGGAAGGAATTTATAATTTTTGCCTCACGTCCTGTCATGTCGTAATGTGATAAACTAAACTGACTCCAAATAATATCTAGTGACCTTATAGTAATTATGCCCCACAAAACATTTTTTGTTGCAGTTTTTTAATTGCTTACATCGATTCTAGAAACTACACATTAAGAGACTTATAAGTTTAATTGTCTCCAAAGAAAGCAATATAAAATTCATGGTACATTACTGTTATGTTTTAAGTTTGTCACTGTGGATACACACCAACCCAGCGTAAGTTTCTATGTGTTATTTTAGAAATAGCAAGCAGTGACTCCTAAAGTATTATTAGAGCAGATTATAGACACACTGGGAAAAATTACTTTAAGAAGTTATGTTGAAAGGGCAATGAATCTTTCTTCACCTATTTTAATTTGAAGTTTTAAAACAATAAAACCAGTTTAAAGAACTTCATTTTCTCATAATTACCGTAATGATGGAGCAGATACCTCATGCAGGTTTACCAGTAGTATACATTATTTTAAGAGGCTGAAAAAAGGCGACAGCAAGTCAAGAAATAAACAGTCTCCTGCTATTATTTGTTAAAAGCAGATGGCATAGAGTTCTTGTGAAAACCTAGTGTCTACTTAGTGAATTTTTTACCAAACGATTTTCTTTGAGAACTGAGTGTTTTGTGAATGTTTACTGATCACAAGAAGAATTGTAATAAAGAAATCAATATGCATGATCCCTTTCCATGTAGTACAACAGGGTTACACTGTTAGGTTAAATACAGGCAGCATTCCTTTCCAGAAAATCAATTTGCTGTATAGCCTGCAACAGCCGGGCTCTTCGCATAGAGTCATTTTATGCTGTGCACACAGTAAATTCTGTATTGGCACCTTCAAATAGTATTGACTTGTAAAAGGCTGTAAGCTTAGTAACCTGACTTTGAGAAGAAAGGCCAGGGCCCTTAATAATAAAATCAGCTATTATTTCTTTTTTATGTTTGACCACAAACTAGGCATTTAAAAAAAGCCATTCTTTTGTCTTCATATTATAGTAGAAATGGCAGGTATGATTTCAGAGGAAATGCCAAATGTGATTTTAGTGAGAAATATCATTTTTATATTCACTAACTTAACTATATCTGTTTATATTCTGACCAGGTGTTTCCACATTCCCACGTTATCTGCATTTTCCAAAAGCTCAAGTTTTAAGTTCATTTTAAAAATTTTGATAAGTGAGAATAAATTTGAAAAGATGAGACTATTTTCAAGTTTGTCAGTTGTCTCTATTTACGAACAAAATAAAAACTCTTTCAGTGAAGAAAGGAGTTTACTAAGTATTCAAAGCTACTTAGTTGCTATATGTCGTTGTTCCTAGGCCAAAAATTTAGGGACAGTGTATAAAAATGTTTGATTTTTTTTAGATATTTTTACTCCTCACACTAAATTTGGCTCTTACAGTGCTTCCGCCATTTTTGATGAAGCTGTTTAATTTGGGAGTCCAGCCCCCTCGATAATGATTATATTTTTACGAGGTGGTTCTGTGGGCTCCTGAGCCTGTTTATTTCTGTCCGCATGGCCATGCAGAATCTTAGAGCCACTCAGATTCGACTTGCGCGTCCATACTCAGTGTCTGCGTTTGAATATGAGAGTGAGTTTGTTTTCTGGCGAGGTTGACTGGGATACAGCAAAATGTTAGGCCCTTTAGTCCTTGCGGTTGTGCAAAACCTTATCTATATGCTGCACACTTCTCACATATGATTGTTTTTCTAATGAATATACACATTTCAATTGTAACTGAGAAGGGCTTTGGACCTGTTAATTTTTACCCCATCTTTCTAGAGGAGTGCTAAGATCCATAAGATTAGGAACATGAAATAAGTAGATTAAGTATAATCAGTGATGTTTGCATTTTAATCAGCCTGTTATCATTATACTCCCGTTCATGGAATCTTCATGCGATAATGGACATTATAATGCAAGAACTGACTAATAACAAAATGCTTTCGAAGTGCGACATTTGGTTTGGAAAAGTTCATAAGCATAAGGAGAAGTAAGTAGGTTTGGGCTAGGCTGTATATTTATCCATGTTTTAAATGTTTATGGGAACCTCTAACATTTTAAAAATAAATCATCACTTATAAAACGAGTTTACTCTTGGAGAAAAACATTCTTGTAATAGGCACAAAAATTATCCAAACAGTAGTGTAAACCAAGCCAGGCATAGCAGCAGACAGAAAAATGCATTCAACCAGTAGGATCATGGATTTGTTTGATTCAGATAATTGAAAGTGTTTCATACTATTATTGCAACTTGAAGGCTTGTTTAACTGTCTAACTGTCAGTCACTTTGGAAGGTGAAAAGTATTCAATTGTCACTCTGTCAGTCAATAGAGATGAGAACTGTCTGCCTAATGGATTTCTTTACATAGATGTCTGCATGGAGGTAGAAGTAAAATCAATGTGTTGTCATGTGCGAGTACAGACATCAAACTGCCAGGTGAATTGCAGCTGCATTTCTGTGTGTCTCCGTGCTCGGGCTGTTTGTGGAAGGCAGAGCTCTGCACGTACACAGGCAGTGAGACGCACAGGTGGGAGCGTGCACTTGGGGAGAGCGTTTTTCTGATATCACCTGTATCCCTGAAAATATCTATTCACACCTCTAAAAACCAATCCTGTTTTATGTAAACTGTAATAAATGGGGTTCTTAATATCATAATGGCACCGTAGTCACAAAATTGCATTTTAGATGCTCATCACTAAGTAGCTCTTATTTATATGTATCACATCTAAAACTAAATAATGATTTTACATTGGAAGTTGTCCAAATTAGTGGTTCCTCTTTTTTTTTTTTTAGTAGAAATTTTAGCAACATCTAGAGTAAAGATGTCAAACCTGGGACTTCCCTGGCAGTCCAGTGGTTAAGAATGTGTCCTCCAACGGAGGGTGCAGGTTCGGTCCCTGGTTGGAAAGCTGAGATCCCGTATGCTACATGGCATAGCCAAAAATGCAGAACATAAAACAAGAAGCAGTACTGTAACAATTCAATAGAGAGTTTAAAAAAAAAATGGTCCACAAAAAAAAAATCTTAAAAACTGATCAAATTTTTTGATGACAGACACCCAGAAGGCATAGATCAAAAAGTGGATGACCATAATGATTTTAATCATTTAGAAACATTTGGGGGGATAGAACTGAGAAAATATTAAATGTAAAGTTCTACATTTACATTGAAAAAAAAAAATCAGCTTATGTAAGAATGGACCGTGAGTCCTGGCTTGACACATCACACTATGTAATGGTCAACTGGGAGGTTTAGCTGGTTATAAACTAAGCGTTTAGGATGATATTTCAGAAATTATAAAATCTGCTGTACTTTGCCCTGTTCAGTAGTTCAGTCAGTCTTTAGAATGTTGTAGGCACTCTGGCTGATGAGAGACCACACCATGAAGGGTGTCAGGAAGAGGGGCGACGTCACTTCATGTGGTCAGTTGAGGGGTCCTGGAGGAGATTTAGGGGATCAAGCAGAGGGGAGAGGCAGGCACAGCATCACTGCTTTCTCGAGTCCTGGTCATCGTAACCACGAGGAAGAGCACCTCTTGAGTAGGGAGGACCCTGGAACTTAGACTTAAGGTGTCCACGGTTCAACACAGCAGGATGTTCTATCAATAAGGACATTGAATCACAAAGCGTCAGAGACTGGGATGTTTGTGCAGCTTCTGGATTGCAGTCTGTCAACACGATGTGCACAAGTCGGGCCAGTCTCGCCACTCAGACCTGGGAATCGTACAGACACATAATACAATTTTTTTGACCTGTGTGAAAGTCGGTCAGTCGTGTCCGACTCTTTCGACCGACTCTTTGGAGTTCTCCTAGCCAGAATACTGGAGTGGGTGGCTGTTCCCTTCCCAACCCAGGGACTGGACTGAGCAACTTTCACTTTCACTTACTGACCTGTGTCAGGTTACAAAATGTGTTTGTCCAATGAATAACATTCTTTTAAATTCATTTTTAATTGGAGGATAATTGCTTTTCAATGTTGTGTTGGCTTTTGCTGTACAACAGAGTGAATCAGTCCTAAGAATACATATGTCCCCTCCTTCTGAGATTTCCCTGGTAGCTCAGTCAGTAAAGAATCTGCCTGCCAAGCAGGAGACCCAAGTTTGATCCCTGGGTCCAGAAGATCCTCTGGAGAAGAATGACTACCCACTCCAGTATTCTTGCCTGGAGAATCCCATGGACAGAGAAGCCTGGCGGGCTACAGTCCAGGGGGTGGTTGCAGAGTCAGATGCGACTAACACTTTCATTTTCATACACGTGTCCCCTTCCTCTTAAACCTCCCTCCCACGTGCACCGCATGCCACCCCTCTAGGTTGTCACAGAGCCAGCTGGTTGAGCCAATGAATAATATCCGTCAAATGACAGTTATCAGTTATTACCACAGTCTCTGAAAAGAAACACCATTTTCATATGCCAAAACCTCTACACATGTGAAGTACTTTTACAAAATGTTTTCAAATCGAGTAATTGATATTTGAAAAACAAGAGTTAATTAATTGAGAAAATGGCCTTACAGAGGGCTGGTATTGGGGAATGTCACCTTTTCTTCCCTCCGATGCCCGCTAGCCTGTGTCTCGTCCCCGGTGCTGTTCCTGTCCTCTTATTAAGAGGCTGCCCTGCCTCAGGCTCAGAAGTGGCGCATGACGTCTTTCCCAGCCTTGTCGTCTCTGTCGGTTGCCCCCTCCCTTTCGTCCATTCCCGTGCATGCTTCGGGCTCACCCTCTCACCGCTTCTGCACTGCCTGAGTTCGAGTTCGGCTCCTGCCCACGTCTCATCTCTTGCTGTGTGTCTGCTTGGTGGCCTTTGCACGTGGCCCCTTTGCCTTTGGTCTAGCTGGTGTCCCTGTTGTTGGTGTTTTACTCAGACCATTGGTTTTACTATGTTGATGCTTTCCTGAAGAAACTAAAGCACCTTTCTTTTGTGAATTACATTAATATCCCACCAATTTTAATTGTCCCTCCAGTTCTCTGTAGTACATCTAGCTTTAATGGCTAAATGAAACTCATAGCCAGTCAACTGATTTTCAGGTGTGTGTTGTTCAGTTGCTAAGTCGTGTCCGACTCTTTGCGAACTACCCCATGAACTGCAGTACCCCAGGCTTCCCAGTCCTTCACTATCTCCCAGGGTTTGCTCAAATTCGAGTCCGATGAGTCAGTGATGCTATATAACCATCTCATCCTCTGCCCCCTCTTCTCCTTTGCCTTCAATCTTTTCCAGCATCAGGGTCTTTTCCAGTGAGTCGGGTCTTCACATTGGTTGCCAAAATATTGGAGCTTCACATCACAGTGCTTTTAATGATAGGCAACTTACGGTAGTAATAACAACAGCCATTTGTTTTATTGAACACTTTCAATGTCCCATACTGCACTCATGTTTAACATGTGTTATTGTATTTAATCCTTACAGCTGCATATGGCAGGCATTATTATCTCTAAGTTACAAAAATGGAAACTGAGACTTAGGTTGAGTGGCTTTATCAAGTATGTGTGTATGTGGTTAGACTCTCTGGATTCAACTCTCTGATTGGGAAGCTCATAATTACCTCATCTCAGACCCTTTTCTGTTCTATAGTAATAGGTTAAGTACACTGAGAATACAGAATGCTGTATAGTTGAAAATGATTGAGTTTCCTGCAGAGTTTTGAGAAATTGTTTAAAGGTGCCATTTTTAATTTTAGGAAGTTACTTATTGATAATATTAAACCATGTTTTAAGTGCTTTAGCCTGTGAAAGAAAGATTGTTTTTATGTAGAACATGCTATTTTCACCATTTACTTAACTTTGAGAAATCCACAGAGGTATGGGTTTATCAAAATGCTTGTCTTATTCCTTATCTTCTTTGTTTCTATTTTTTGTAGCTGACTGATTCATCAGAACTTTAAAAGGAGTAGTTTCCATCTTCCAGGAGTTTTTACTTTAATGAATTGTCCTGTTGATCAGAGTTAGGTCTCAACAGCCTCTGAAGTTTGGTGCATAAAGCCAGTGCTTGGAGTTAGTTTATAAATTCATACTTTTGTTCCAGATTCCCCAGGTGGCCTCTCTGATTTATTCAGACACTCTTCTCACTGCCTCCAAATGTAGCCTCCTTGTTTTCAGTCAGCTGATGCTTAGTTAGCTCAGTTTAAGTCCCCATCACTTACTGTAGGTTTAGAGTTCACAAATGGGACTTAACCTTAGAGACAGAGGCTACGATCTGTAAACTCTGAATTGTTAGACTTTGTTAATGCCTTTCTCCTCGCCATGTCGGGCCCCCATCCTGGCCATGAGGTCACCTTTTCTGTTTCAATGTTCAGATGATTTCTTCTTCAGTACTTTGCTGAAGAATCAGATCTTGAAAAATTGCCCATTTCATAGAATGGAGATGGACCTGTGTTGGTTTAGCACATTTCACATACTCACTCATTTTAGTTCTAAACGTTCTACATGCTTGGGGTATGAAAAAACCTTTGCTGCGATGTGGGCTTGTGTCTCTAGTTCCACTGCCCTTTCTTCCAGGGGTTGTTTCAGCCACAGCGAAGCCCTCTTGGCACTGGAGCTGCCCCGGCAGAAGGAGCTGAGTGTTCACCGTCCGATCATCCTCTTTACCTACCTCTTGAATCCTGCTGTCGATTCAGGCAGCTGACGTCCTTCCCACCAGGAACACAGACACCTCCGCTCCGTGGTGTCTTGCGCCCTTCTCCGTGTGGCCCAGTTTCGCGTTTTACTTGAGCTGTGGCCCCCGGCTTCTCAGGCTTTGGTGAGCTTTGCCCAAGAGCCTCGGCTGAAGCTTTGCTGCAGAGGTGGGCCTTGGTGCTTGGGGAGCGGACCAGGTAGATAAAGACTCTTTGCTCCCACAGCCGCCTTCTCGGGTGTCAGCCTGTGGAGGGCTTTCCCTCTTTTCTCTTTCGCTCTTACTTCCCAACAAAATTATTTGCACAGAAGCTATTTTCTCAGCTTCTGCTTTGGGGGGAGTCCAAGCCAAGAGACCAGTAAAAACTTCCAGGACCTGCCTGATCCTTACCAAGGGCTCACGAGTAGTAACCAAGTGACCAGATGGGGCCTGGCCGCCTCTGGCCACCTGCTTTCACTGGTTCTCTGGCTCTGCGTGCAGCTTGTGGGCCTTGCCCGCAGCATGTGCGCATCTCCTTGAGGTGCCAGCTGAGACCCTGGCGGATCCCACCTCTGTGTTGTCTCCTCCTGGGTTCACCTGGATAGAGTAGAACTTAAAAAACTCTCCTTAAGGGGAGAAAGGAATGACATAAAATGTTAACAAAAAATAATTCGAAATCTAAAAAGATGGTGTAGGTCTGAATTTTCTGAGGTGCAAGCATAGGGTTTTAAGGTCCTTTAATTCAGGAGGTGCTTAGGTTCTATGTCCTTCAGCTCAGAGTATAAGCAGAAGAAAAGGAAGGGTGGAGGTGGTACTCCCCGGGCCATGCAGTTCTCTCAGGTGTTCCCACGGGGAGCCCTCGGCGGGCTTGTTCCTTTCCTGGAGCTGCGAGGAGCTGGCCGGGGATGGGAGATGAGCTTCTTGTCACTGCTGAAGCAAGTCGTCCCAGAGCTCATGGCCTCATGGCGCGCGTTTACTGTCTCAGCCTTCTGGAGGCAGAATTCCAATCAGGCTCCCCAGGCTGAGATCAAGCTGTCAGTACAGTTGGTTCCTTCTAGAGCCCTGTTAGGCTTCCTTGGTGGCTCTGTGGCAAAGAATCCACTTGCAGTGCAGGAGCTGCAGGAAGCGTGGGTTCGATCCCTGGGTTGGGAAGATCCCTTGGAGGAGGGCATGGCAACTTACTCCAGTATCTTGTCTGGAGAATCCCATGGACGGAGGAGCCTGGCGGGCTACAGTCCAGGGGGTCGCAAACAGTTGGACACGACTGAGGGACTAACACTTTCATTTTCTGAGCCTGGTATTAATCCATTTCTTTGCCTTCTCCAGCTTCTAGACGCTGCTCACATTCCTTGGCTGGTGGCCGCTTCTTTGTTTTCAAAGCCAGCAGAGTAGCATCTCCAACTCTTTCAGACTCTGACCTTCCTTTTCCCCATTTTGCTTTTAAGGACCTTGAGTCCACCCGGATGATCCACAGCAGCAGCAGGAGCCTTGATCCAGTCATACCTGTGTTTCCTAAGGTGGTTTGTTGCACACCCACGAAATCCCTTGCCTTGTAAGGTGGTTTGTTGCACACCCACGAAATCCCTTGCCCTGTAAGATGGTGTGTTGACAGGCTGCGGGGACTAGGAGCTCCTAGGCTTACTCCTAGGTAAGCATACAGCTTACGAATTGTTCACATTCAGATCACCCATGCGTTTCCTTGAGATCATACAGAGTCAGTAGGCATTTACTAGAGAGGGTTTGCTTTCCTGTGGGTCTTACCTGGTGGCTCAGATGGTAAAGCTTTTGTGTAAAAATTCTGAGAGCTAAAAAAGATCTGTTTCACTGTAATTTAAATATCCTTGCATTTTACACTCACCTTTGTGTCCATGACTCATTGTTATTTACCTAAAGTTTTATAATAGCGTACATAGGTAAACTGTGAGTTAGAACACATGGTTCCAAATATTTACATCGCCAGCACGGCCCTCTGACCTACCATTTAAGGAAGCTATTAATGTATTCTAGGAAACGTGTACCTATAATTTTAAAGGTGTAAGCAGTCCTCATGGAAGCTGAAATCTCTGCAACACATGGAATTAATGGAGAACTAAATAGGATATAGACTACAATTATTTCAGGCTTTAGTGCTTTGCCTTTCTTGATTGAGGATTCAAGTAACTATTATATTTCTGGGAATCTCAGACTTCTGTTTTAACCCTTTAGTAAGAGCTGTCTTCACAGTCTCACCACTTCTTGATATATTCTTGTTTAGGTCCACTTCTCCGAGCAGTGATGTGCTGGAGTTTGCATTGGCCAGTGGGAACTGGATGTTGGATATTCAGGCATTTTATGACTTATTTGGTATACTCGTGGTAGCTTGGTATTGGGAGTGTTTACACCGTGGCATAAGCTAACATCAGGTCCCCTTTGTGCTTCCACTGCGAGCTGGTTTGCTCTCAGGCTTCTGAGGAACCCCAGTTATTGAGTCCTGTTATGATTCTGCTGAGTCAGGGCAAGGTTATGAAGTTTCATGAAACAAATAAGAAAGCAGCATTTGGGTCTTGCTGCTCGGTTTGGTGTCTTTCCTGAGAGGAGAAACTCTACTTAGTGCGTTATCAATTGTTGCTGTGCTGTCAGACTCAGTGGTCAGTATTCACTGTTGTTCAGTCACTCAGTCGTGTCTGACTTTTTGACCCCCTGGACTGCAGCACGCCAGGCTTCCCTTTCCTTCACCATCTCCCGGAGCTTGCTCAAACTCATGTCCATCGAGTGGGTGGTGCCATCCAACCATCTCATCCTCTGTCGTCCCCTTCTCTTCCTGCCTTAATTTTTCCCAGCATCAGGGTCTTTTCCAATGAGTTGGCTATTCACATCAGTATTCATCAGTTGTCCACCTTTTGTCGGCTTCTTTGACACTGCAGTTTCCCACTTTTTTTGTTTGTTTGTTTTGTTTATCGTCTCACTTTCTGCTCCTCACATACCCTACCCCTGACTTGCAACGTTGGCCTGCCCCATGCTTAGCTCGGGAATTGAGCCTGTCTGTCTGTGCTCAGGGCCAATTAGTAATCATGGGCTTTGTGGTCCCCACGGCCCCGCCACACTGGTGCAGCTGTGGTGCCAGGGCAGCTGTGTGTGAAGGCGGGCGCTGTGTCCTGGAAGACCGTTTCAGGCTGCAGTTGGCCTGCCATCCTCTGATCCAGATGCTCTTGTTCGATGATATTCTTTAGTATTTTGGTATTTAAACCAGCTCTGTGCCTGTTCTCCCAAGTTTATATGGCTAGCCTGAGGTTTTCCTTTGTGCATGAGACTTGTACATTTTATTGCTTATTTAAAATGTCCACTTGGATGTTCTGAAGGCATCTCAGAGCTGGTGTGGTTCAAGTAGAGTCCTTTCTTTGCTCCCCTGAAGGACCTTCTCTCCACCACTGTCCTCTTCACCAGCTACTCACTAACCAGGTCGGCTTTGAACTTGCCAAGCCTGGGGGCGGGGCTGTCTTTGTATTTAGTCCTTTTTTCTCCTCTACTGCGCTTTGCTCAGGTCTTGCCATGGCTGGCTCTTTGTTGATGCTGTGGTGTAGATTCAGTTGTCTTTTCTTAGTTTTCTTCCTGTTATTACTTACCTCAAAAGTACTTTGTGTATCTATTTCCCTGGTTATTCTCACTCCCTTCCCGCATGGTCTGTGCAGGAACCATGTATATTTTTGTATCTGCAGCCTTTTGAGTATCATCCTCCCACCTTGGGGGCATTCACTTACTTTGTTTTAGGGACTGAAAGTGTTCCCCAGTCTCCCTTCAATATTCTGAAGTTCGGCTTTCTGCTGGATCTGGAATTCACTCACTACCTCTTAAGGCAGTCCATTCTGTTATTTTGTATATTTCACAAAGTTTTTTCTCATGGAACTTTGCTTCTTTGCATCTCCCTGTCATGTGTCTTTTGGTATGGACACTTAAGGATGACACAGAGCAAGCATCATGCATCTTCCGTGAGGTAGCCCTTTAAACACTGGAAGACAGTTATCACTCATTCTAGCCTGAGCCTTGTCTCTTTCCTGGGTTTTCTCACCCTCTCAGTGGCTCTTCCCCTAACGTGTTCCTTTGCTCCCGTAATGCTTTAATTCTCCCAACAGGGGTTTGTTGTTTTTTTGCCCGTGTTTTTCCCATATCAGCCAGGTATTTTAGATGTGATCTGATCCACGTGGGTGCCATTTCTCTTAGTATTGATCATGTTATCTTTCATTACTGTGGGCTTCCCAGATGGCTCAGTGGTAAAGAATGTGCCTGCAATGCAGGAGAAGAGGGTTCAATCCTGGGTCGGAAAGATCCCCTAGAATAGAAATGGCAGCCCACTTCAGTATTCTTACCTGGAAAATTCCATGGACAGAGGAGCCTATTGGGCTACAGTCCAGGGGGTCGCAAAGAGTTGAACATGACTGAGCGATTGCACACACACACACACACACACACACACTTTCATTATTAGATACATTCTGAGGAACTGTGAATGGAATATTATTATTGGAATGGCTTAATATGGTCATACAGGAATTACCACTTTCCATGGTGAGAAATATCACTGCTGTGTATCTGAAATGTTTTGAAATTTCCCATTTTAAAATGTTGGCTTTAAAAAAATGAGATAGTAATCAGCTAATGACAGTCTTAACACTTCAGAGCCATATCATTAACTAAAAAACACAAACATTCAAAAGGAGGTAAATTAAATGTGTTCCAAGGATGTAGAATGACCTTCGTTAAAGAACCACACATAATTGTCTCATTGGTGAAAATACTTGAACTTCTTATATTGCCACTCCCACCACAAGAGGAAATGCATCCCTCATTATTCACACTGTGATTTCAGTTCTGAAAATATTTCTCCCAAGTTTCTTATGTCAGCTATGGCAACACTAATGTTTTATGGCAAAAGATGGAAGGGGGAATAAACTGAAAAATACACTTTAATTGATGGATATCCTTGATTGTTTGGAGATAGCTGCTGCTGCTGCTGCTAACATGCTTCAGTTGTGTCTGACTCTGTGCGACCCCATAGACGGCAGCCCACCAGGCTCCCCTATTCCTGGGATTCTCCAGGCAAGAACACTGGAGTGGGTTGTCATTTCCTTCTCCAATGCAGGAAAGTGAAAAGGGAAAGTGAAGCCACTCAGCCGTGTCCGACTCTTAGCGACCCTATGGACTGCAGCCTACCAGGCTCCTCCACCCATGGGATTTTCCAGGCAAGAGCACTGGAGTGGGGTGCCGTTGCCTTCTCCAATGCAGGAAAGTGAAAAGGGAAAGTGAAGCCGCTCAGCCGTGTCCGACTCTTAGTGACCCTATGGACTGCAGCCTACCAGGCTTCTCCACCCATGGGATTTTCCAGGCAAGAGCACTGGAGTGGGGTGCCGTTGCTTTCTCCGTTGGAGATAGAGTCAAGTGTATAAAAGACGCGTAGGTGTTACACTTAGCTTTACACGAAGCGAGTGACTACTACCAAAGGGCCAGTTGACCCAGCTCTTTGGTTTGAGAAGTTTGATCAGAAATGAGGGGACTGATGAGTCTCTGTGGATCATTAGAATAGGATGTAAGGTTGTTCTTCTTTTTGTTACTGCATTCTTGTGACATAGGGTGTTACATTAGCTTTAACATAGTGTCTCTGCATCGTTCTTTTTCTAAATGGTATAAATGGATCACTTTTTCCTTTTTACTGTGATCACATAGCTCTGGAATTACCTGGTGTGATGTTTCTATTCTAGTATGGTTTTGTAAGGTGCTTTAGGAATTCTCAGAATAAAAGTAGCTGATAACTGGAAATGATCAAAGCCTCCTTTTTTTTCGTCAAAACTTACTGCAACTGAGAATTGGGTTATTATGATTCTACTTGGACTCTAGCCAAGATGGTTTTCTGAACTGATGTATTATAAGAACTCTACAATATGGTGAACCTAAATATTACAAGGACTGAACTGTTTTTCTATTGAAAGTCCCAACTTTTTTTGGCTTACTGTTTTAAAAAATGTTAGTCTTGTTCCTGATGGCATTTACTAGACAAATCTCTTGTGAGTTGGCCTAGTAAACTTTCATGTTGATGGGAGCATTTTACCACTGGGTGATTTGTGCTCTGACACTGTGCTGTGCTGATGCCTGTGTGTGTGTATGTGTGTGTGTGCGCATGTGTGTGTGTGCGCACACGCGTGTGCATGTGCACATTTATGTGTGTGTGTGCACACACACTAGTGTTTGTAAGAAATATGGTGTGTTCTTTTTCAGATTTTTGAGTGGGTGGGCTTTGCTATTGGTTTCTTCTTGTTGATTGGTTAGCTTTTGTTAGTGTGTCCTTGCTAAACTACTGGTTTGCTTTCTGAAGATGTAATTGTAACCAGGTGTGTAAGGTCAGGGTAGAAAGCCGTTTTATGGAGCTTTTGTTCTAATAGCGTGTAACAAATCACTGGAAATGTGAGTCATCAGCAGCAGGCCCTTTATAAAGCAAAAGGTGGAGAAATGTGCAGCATTGCAAATTTCGAAGGGTGAAAGTATTTATTGTTGTCAGAAACTTCAGGTTTTGATTTCATTTACTCTTTTATAAAATTTTTTTTTTTGTAATTAGGAATATCTTGTATGGTTTATAGAATTCCATTTCTTTTTTCAGAGAAATAGGATTTTTCTGGAACGGCTAACTGTTAGATCTGGTATTATACATTTAAAACTAACATTAGCTATCATTTCCTGTGTGGTGGTTTGTGTTTGGTTTCTTTGATGAAAAAAATTTTTTTTTATTCCTCCAGAGAACACTTAAATCTGAATTTTGAGATAACTATGAAGCTTTTTCTTCTCTCTTTTCCTGTTCTTATTTTAAAGCCAAGTCTGACAGTGGGCTGTTTGCTTTGTCTCCCTTGTGTGAATGAATGAGTTACGTTTGTAGAACGTACAAACTGTTTTTTTGCTTGAATACAGCATTTATGATTTATGGCCAACATGTAGCCCTGATTTTCTATTGAGAATGATCTTTATTGTCTTTGTATACTAACTCGGTGCAGAAGCACTTGTCTATTTTGAGCTAAACCAGACCTCTTGTAAAAAGAATCAAATTATTTCATCATGTTGAAAATGAAAAGCTATAATTACTTGTAATTAGGCTTCAGAATTTTTGAAAATTGAGGAATTCTTTTCCAGAGGTTTAAGATCACTCCAAATCAGCGCCTTTGGAAAATAGGAAATAATTTTCTGTTCAATTTGAAATTGATTTAATTTATGTCTTTGACAGCTATTTTGCTTTGATATTTTTGTAGTGGAAATCATAGAACCCTGGTGATTAGTGCTGTAATGTTTTCTGTGATATCATACACTGGTTTGTTCAAAACTTAAGTCTCCTGCTTTTAACAAATTTCTTTACAATCTGGATTATAAAAGATGCTGAATAATTATTTTTGAGCCTCCCATCTTACTAGTACATGAGGAGTTTTGTAGATGTTTTCAGAGGTTTTCTAAGTTTTCCCAAAGGGAAAATTGAGGGCTCTTTTTTTCCTAGAGTAACGATTCTTTCCCCAAGATCTTGGAAAATCAGTATATACTTTTGTAATTTGTATTTTATAAAGAACCTTAAGATAAAGCATTCTGTCTCTATGTATTTAATTTCTGAGGTTAAATTTCAAAAATTAAATATAACATAACTTTTTACTACTGTCTTATTGATTCTTAGAATATTTATTTCTAAAAAGAGGAATACTTAATATTAAAATGCTCTGGATAAATTTTACTGATTTTATATCTACTGTCCAGTATTCTGAAACAACCCAATTGCTTTCAATTTTTAAAGTTTATTTATTTTTTTTACTTTCAATATTTAGAACTCTTAAAGCAGAGAGAGAATTTTGTTCTCTAAGGAGAGTTTTCTTGAGGATCTCCATGTTGTAAACTTGAATATTTTCTTGCAAACGGAATCCTTTTTGCATTATGTTTGAAAAATAACAAACAGTTTGAGTAGGTTAAGCACAGTTCATGGAGACTAAGGAGTAACTAAGTATACAGGGAGCTTCTGTGGGTGATCAAATCTGCTGCTTTGTTTAATGAGTTGCCTTAGAGTGAGCTCCAACTTTAATTATCTAATAATTTTATCTTTTGAAACTTCCTTAGAAATCTCCCACCAGCATATCAAGACTCAATAAGACTCTTCTTGTCATCTTTATGGCCTTTGGAGCATATAAGCTTGCCTATAAATCTATATTTCCTTGGTCAGTTCATTTAATTGGAATGTTGAAGAAAACTAACCACTTTAAACATATTTATTGTTTTGTTTTTAATATGGAGACATTATGGCACCAATCATACACTTTTCATTGTAAAATAATTTTAAACTTGCCAGAGCTGTAGAGTCTTTTCTTTAGCTGTTCTTCTTTTTCCCTTAAAATTAGACATTTATAATAGAAAAAGTCATAGCTGTAATGCTAGTAGAAAGATTATTATTGTTGGTAAAACTGTCTGTTGTCTTTTTTCAAGGAATGTATTCTGACATTGTGGCTTTAGTAGGAGGAATTCAGACTCGATAAGTCTTTATTTGTGGGTATTCAGAAAACCCCATGATGTGACCAGCTCTACCCTCAGAGTGTATTGAGTCTCTGTAGTGGATCCCTGGCCCAGCACGGTCACGGTCATTCTCCAGGTCACCATGGGGCCTCTCACAGGTTCCTGGCTCTCTTCTGTGATTTGTTCTCAGCACTGTGGCATCCAGATACTTTGAACCTCACACAAGCTGAATCTCTGCTCTGCTCAGCACCTTGTGTCGTGTCCCGTTTTTCATGCTGACTAACAGCCGAAGCCCTCCTCCCAGGGCTTTCCAGGGCACTCTGTGACCTGGGTCACTGCTGCCTCTTTGACCACGTCTCCTCTCAGCCACCTCACTCTGCTGCACCACTGGCTTCACTTGTGTCCTGAGTGGGCTGACTCCTCCAGGCTCTCCCTGTTCACACTCCCTGGACTGCTCTTCCTGTGTGTGACTGTGGGCTGACTCCTCCGGGCTCTCCCTGTTCACACTCCCTGGACTGCTCTTCCTGTGTGTGACTGTGGGTTGACTCCTCAGGTCTCTCCCTCTTCACACTCCCTGGACCGCTCTTCCTGTGTGTGACTGTGGGCCAACTCCTCCGGTCTCTCCCTCTTCACACCCCCTGGACTGCTCTTCCTGTGTGTGACTGTGGGCTGTCTCCTCAGGTCTCTCCCTGTTCACACCCCCTGGACTGCTCTTCCTGTGTGTGACTGTGGGCCGACTCCTCGCCTCCACTGTGCTTTCTTCCCAGAACACCATATTTAGTACCTCAGCCCATCCTCGTCTGAGTGCTCCTGTTTGCCCTCTCCCATTCTTCCTCCATAGCACCAATTATGTTTTAACTTCTATATCATTTATTTATGGTATTGTTTATTATGTTTGGTTAGCTAGCTCTTCTTAAGGTAGAGATGTTTGTTCTCTGGTTTCCAAAAACTTCTTGAAGCGTGCATGGTACCTATTAGGCACTTAATAAATAAAAATCCATTTAAAATATTTTAATCCACTGGGTCCTCTATAGATACATGCATGGTACTGTGACGAGCCTATCACGGTGTGACTGCTCTGGATCTGCCTTTGCGTTGTTACATTTTGGCATGTTTTAGACTACTCACTTTGGTTCCCTTTTCACTGTTACATCCCTAAACTTTCTGGGAAGTATAGATCCAGTGAAAGTAAATATAAAGTGTTAGGCGCTCAGTCGTGTCCGACTCTTTTTGTCTCCATGGACTGTAGCCCTCCAGACTCCTCTGTTCATGGGATTTCCCAGGCAAGGATACTGGAGTCAGTGGCCATTTCTTTCTCCACAGGATCTTCCCAACCCAGGGATCAAACCTGGGTCTCTTGCATTGCAGGTGGATTCCAGACTCTCCCTTAATATTCTTTGATCTCCTCCAAATGACTGTGTAAACCCAAACCAGTATCACATGCTCTCAAAGCTTTGTCTTCTGTGTTTCCCAGTTTATACCAGTGTGTGGCCTGCTCACTCCAGGCGGAAGCGTTGTGAAGCCCTGTGACTGCTAGTGCTCTGTCACCTCCGATATGAGGTCCTGTCTACTTGTGTTCTCTGTGAACTCTGCATCACAACTGACCTTCTCTTTGCCTGAGCTCGGGTCTCAACTGTCCTTTTCTGGCCTCTTCTAGTTGCTTCCTGTCTTTTCCTTCATTCTCGCCCCATCAAGTCTGTTAACTGTATTATTGCAGGATGTCAACCCATAACTGATTCTATCTCTTTTTTATTTAAAAATTTGTGATGACTCTTTATTACTTGTAAAGTTAACAAAGTTAGCATGGAGTTAGATCTGGACACCATCTAGTTACCAACCTCTGCAGCAAAGAACATAAACCATTGTTTCTACAGCTGCTGTCATCACATTGTTACAGATGTTTAGTGAAAGAGGCGCTCTAAGATAAAGTATGTTTGGAAGATAGGTTGAACGTGTATTCAACATTTTAATGTTCTGATCTGCAATGTCAATTGTTAAGAAAGTGGGAATTTTTACATATTATATATTATGTAGTATGTAAATGTGTAAAATATTGTATTTAATGAATAATGATTGCATGTTGAGGTGCTAGTACTATTGGGGTTGCTGAGAATTCAGTAGTGAACAAAAGAGGCAAGACCTTTGACTCTTACAGAGTTTACTATCCACTGGGACATACAGGCAATAAAGAGGATAAAATATTAACGTATGTAGTATATGGAATGGTGCTGTGTGCAGGGAGGAAGAAGGGAGTGCAGGGCGAGGAGGTGGGTGGTGGTGGAGGAGGGCTGGCTAGTGTGCAAGTTGCTGAGGGTCACCAGAGAAAGGCTGTGTTGAAAGGGAAACGTCTAAAGAAAGAGATTCCTCATATTATCTGTTAATAGTTTTAGAAATCAGGTAGAAGTAGTGTGTTATATGTGTTTTTTACCTTATGAAAAATTGTGACATTATATGAGGCATTAAACAGATAGATAATTCAAGCCACTATTAAAGTAATATCTATACGTCTCTTTGTAAATTACTGCTAATGGTCAGTATAACTCAGACTATTTCAGGTTTGGGATTTAACTTAGACTCATTTATTACTAAGTCAATACTCAGTTTAAAAATTAAAAAGATTAGTAATTATAAGGTTTTCAAAGGAAAGTACTAATGTTATGACCCACCTATCGTCATATGGATTCAAAAATGCCATGGAAATGATTTTTTTACGTTATATTTATAGTGCATAGATAGCTTATTCTTCTTACTTGTTAATTAATCCTTTTATAATAATTATAGAATACTTTAAATATATATTATTTTTTAAAATTTAAAGATCAGGCTTTTAAACAAATTAATTTAGAAAGATAATATAACTGACCTGCTCTTTCATAAATTCTTTAATAAATTTTTCTTAAAAGATCATCAAAAATAATCTTTTAAAAAACATTTGTTTCTCTGTGGACTACAGAATTTTGAATGGCTTCTCATCCTCTTTACCCTTCAAGTTTAGTCACAGTTATGCTCCTTGAGGCCATTGTCTTCTATAAAGGGGTGATTGCCCTTGAAAACAGACCCATTAGAAGATTTCTTCTCAGTTATATATTACAGAGCAGAATTTAATACTAGCTAGTCAAAAGACTATACAGTAAATAAATGGCAAATATAGGTACATCATCCAATATGATATGCAAAGTTCAGAATATCTCTCTGGCTCTGATGTATGTCCAGGTGATTAATAAGTGGAAATGGAAATATTTCATCTTCAAGGTAGATTTCTTATATCTTAACAGTGACTTTGATAATGAAGTGGGGAGCAGATCAAAATGTGATAGAATGAACAGAAGGAGGAGTTGGGAAGGGTTGAAGTAGATAGTCAGAATCATTATCTTGGACATGATATCTAGATTGTCCAAGTGGACAGAAGTAAAAATTCCCCATCATCTTCCAGCAATATGGAAACATCTGTTATTTCTCTTATAAAATGTTTGTGATTTAATCACCATCTGCCTCTACTCCCAACTCCAAGTTCACCTGGATGTCAAAGCTTCCTATTTGGCATTCTTGTGAATGTAGATGAATAATAAGTGTGGTACTTTTAAACAGCTTTATTGGAATACAATTTATATAACATAACATAAGCCTCATTAGAGTTTAATAATTTAGTAGTTTCTAGTGTATTTCTAGATTGTGAAGTCATCGCTGTAGTCTAACTTCAGAACATTTTCATCATTCCTCCCTGAAAAAACTGAGTAACAAAATATGATTTGTGTTGTCAACTTTATTAGTATGTGGAAATAAGAACTTAAAAAGAATTAGTTTTTCTATTCAAGTGTTTATCATATATTTCTGATAGTTAAAAAAATTTTAGATCCATATCCTAAGCTGAAATCATCTGTAAGTTCTCAATTTTAAAATATTTCATATATAATTTAATATTTAATTGTTAGTATTTTAAGACACATTCTTGTATTGTTTCATCACATGTCTTGGAATACAGAAGAACACTGTACAGAAAGTAATACAGTGTAAGTAAAAAGAGCCTACTGTTGGATCAGTTATGTAATCTATTTGTTTTGTCTTTTATATTGTTTTCATCATGCATTTTGTTTATTCATCTTTTAAGCTAAGCATTTTAATATTTATGTATATATATATATATATAGCAGTTTTCATTGACATTAATCTTCAAAGTTGATTTCAGAGTTGGAAATATTTTTCCAGCTAATAAAATTCTAATTTTAATAATCCATATATTTTTATCTTTATTCATTTAAATTAAGATCTGACTTATGTTACTTAGTAATTATTTGCTGAGTTTGTGTGCAACTCTGTGAAGATTGACAAACTTTAATGTAGTCATGTGATCACCCACACAATTGGGATTTAGGGCACTTCCTGGAAATTCTCCCTTGCTTCTTGTGGTCAGTCTCACCTCAGCACCAGCCTCTGAACACCACTGACCCCTTGTGTGCCCCTGGAGTTTTGCCCAGAGACTCACATCTTTGAACAAACCTTTTGAGTCTGGCTTCTTTCCCTCAGTGTGATGGGGGTGGGGGGGTTTGCTCCACAGGGGACAGTTGGCAAAGTCCGGAGACTGTGGACGACGTGGTTGGGCAGAGCTTGAGGGGTCAAGGTGGAGCTTCTAGTGGCATGTGGCAGGGAGAGGCGAGCGGTGCTGCTGAACATCTTACGGGGCCCTGGATTCTGAGCGTGCCTCCGCAGCTAGGATGTGTCTGGCCCCAGACGTCCATAGTGGTGAGGCTGGGAAGTCCTGTTGCCGCACGTTTGAAAATCCTTCACGCTGTCGTGTGTGGCCGTAGTTCGTTACTTACTTCTGAGCTGTATGCCTTGGTGTGGATGGATCACAGTTTATACATCCCCATGTTGAAGGATATTTGGATTGTTTACAGTTTCTGGAGAGTATGAAGAAGACCTTATTCTTGTAAATGCCTAGGGATGGGATTGTGAAGTCGTTTGGGATGTATTTAATTTTATAAGAAACTGCTGAACTATTTTCCAACATGGCGTTACCGTATTGTGTTATCATTAGAGTATATGGAAGTTCCAGTGGCTTCTATTCTTATGAGCACTTTGTATTGTCAGACCTTTTATTTTAGGCAGTGAGCTAGGTCTGGAGTAGTATCTCATTGTGGCTTTAATTTGCATTTCCTTCATGACTGGTTGTGTTGGAGATCTTTTCATGTGCTTGTGTTGAATCTTTTGCCCAATTTTTTAATTAGGTTGTTTTCTTTCTTCACTTTTGAGACTTCTTTATATATTCCAGATATAAGGCATTTATCAAATATGTATTTTGCAAATAGTTTCTCCCATTCTGTGGCTTGTGACTTTATTCTCTTAGCAGTGTCCTTTGAAGAGCAGAAATTCTTAGTTTTGGTAAAGTCCAATTTATCAATTTTTTTAAGCTAAACGCTTATTATTTTCCATCTAAAAACTCATGGTCACACAGAAAGTTCTATTTTTTTAATAGAAAAGTTTAATAGAATTTTTAGGTTTTACGCATTAAGATCTGTGATCCATTTTGTGTTAAGTTTTAAAATCCAGCAATCGCATTGCTAGCCATACACACTGAGGAAACCAGAATTGAAAGAGACTCATGTACCCCAGTGTTCATCACAGCACTGTTTATAATAGCCAGGACATGGAAGCAACCTAGATGTCCATCTGCAGATGAATGGATAAGAAAGCTGTGGTACATATACACAATGGAATATTACTCAGCCATTAAAAAGAATACATTTGAATCAGTTCTAATGAGGTGGATGAAACTGGAGACGATTATACAGAGTGAAGTAAGCCAGAAAGAAAAACACCAATACAGTACACTAACACATATATATGGAATTTAGAAAGAAGGTAACAATAACCCTGTATGCAAGACAGCAAAAGAGACACAGATGTATTGAACAGTCTTTTGGACTCTGTGGGAGACGGCAAGGGCGGGATGATTTGGGAGAATGGCATTGAAACATGTAAAATAACATATGTGAAATGAATTGCCAGTCCAAGTTTGATGCATGATACAGGGTGCTTGGGGCTGGTGCACTGGGATGACTCAGAGGGATGGGATGGAGAGGGAGGTGGGAGGGGTGTTTAGGATGGGGAACACATGTACACCCATGGCGGATTCAAGTCAATATATGGCAAAACCAATACAATATTGTAAAGTAAAACAAATTAATTAATTACAAAATATTGTATGAAACATGAATTGGAGTTCTTTTTTGTATATAGAGGTTCAGTTATTTTTTGCATTGAGCCAATAGAACAATTTAGAAAGAACTGGCTTTTTTTTTTGAAAATTTTCTTTTTTGATGTGGACCATTTTTAAACTCTTTATTGACTTTGTTACAGTATTGTTCTGTTTTCTGTTTTGGTGTTTTGGCCATGAGATATGTGGGATCGTAGTTTCCTGACCATGATCAATCCTATACTCCCTGCATTGGAAGGCAGAGTCTGAACCACTGCACTGCCAGGGAATTTCCCCAAGAAATGGCATCTTAACAATATTGAATCTTCCAAACCATGAATGCAGTTTATCTTTTCATTTATTTATACCTTTCATTTCTTTTATCAGTGTTTTGTAATTTACAGATCTCTCTCACACCTACTTTGTTAGATTTATGTAAAAGTATTTCATTTTTCACGGCTGCTCCAGCAAAGTGCAGCCGCTGCTCCTTGCCTTGGACAAGGGGTATGTCCTCACGGCCGCCCCTCCTGACCTTGAACATGGAGTAGCTCCTCTCGGCCTTCCTGTGCCTGCGCAGCCGCTGTTCCTTGGACTTGGGGTTGCTCCTCTCAGCCGCCGCCCCTGACCTCGGGCATGGGGTAGCTCCTCTTGGCCAGGCTTCTGTGGGGTCCGTTGCAGCGATCAAATTGCCAACATCTGCTGGATCATCGAAAAAGCAAGAGATTTCCAGAAAACCATCTATTTCTGCTTTATTGACTATGCCAAAGCCTTTGACTGTGTGGATCACAATAAACTGTGGAAAATTCTGAAAGAGATGGGAATAGCATACCATCTGACCTGTCTCTTGAGAAACCTGTATGCAGGTCAGGAAGCAACAGTTAGAACTGGACATGGAACAACAGACTGGTTCCAAACAGGAAAAGGAGTATGTCAAGGCTGTATATTGTCACCCTGCTTATTTAACTTATATGCAGAGTACATCATGAGAAACGCTGGGCTGGAAGAAGCACAAGCTGGAATCAAGATTGCCGGGAGAAATACCAATAACCTCAGATATGCAGATGACACCACCCTTATGGCAGAAAGTGAAGAGGATCTAAAAAGCCTCTTGATGAAAGTGGAGGAGGAGAGTGAAAAAATTGGCTTAAACTCAACATTCAGAAAACTAAGATCATGGCATCCGGTCCCATCCCTTCATGGGAAATAGATGGGGAAACAGTGGAAACAGTGTCAGACTTTATTTTTTGGGGGGCTCCCAAATCACTGCAGATGGTGACTGCAGCCATGAAAGTAAAAGACGCTTACTCCTTGGAAGGAAAGTTATGACCAACCTAGACAGCATATTTAAAAGCAGTGTCATTACTTTGTCAACAAAGGTCCATCTAGTCAAGGCTACGGCTTTTCCAGTGGTCATGTATGGATGTAAGAGTTGGATAGTGAAGAAAGCTGAGCGCCGAAGAATTGATGCTTTTGAACTGTGGTTTTGGAGAAGACTCTTGAGAGTCCCTTGGACTGCAAGAAGATCCAACCAGTCCATCCTAAAGGAGAGCATTCCTGGGTGTTCACTGGAAGGACTGATGTTGAAGCTAAAACTCTAGTACTTTGGCCACCTCATGCAAAGAGTTGACTCATTGGAAAAGACCCTGATTCTGGGAGGGATTGGGGGCAGGAGGAGAAGGCGATGACAGAGGATGAGATGGCTGGATGGCATCACTGACTCGATGGACATGGGTTTGGGTAGACTCTGGGAGTTGGTGATGGACAGGGAGGCCTGGCATGCTGTGGTTCATGGGGTCACAAAGAATCGGACACGACTGAGCGACTGAACTGATAACTGACTGATTTCATTTTTTGTGGTCCTTATTGTAAATGTAATGTAAATGTCTTAAGTTCCCACTCATTAATTGCTTTTATGTAGAAATAGGTGTCATTTGATCTGTGGCCCATGATGTATCAATTCTGGCGGTCTTTTGTAAACTGTCCTACACCAACATTTGATAGTGTAGTTTTTTTATTGTGAACTTGCAAAGAGTCACGGGAACTTCATCTCGTCCCTTGCTTGTGGACGCAGACTCTGAAAGTCAGACAAGGTAAGTGATTGCTTATGGTTTTGACTCTTGACTCTGCTACTAATGCCTTGTGAGCTCAACATTTTGTGTTTGTTTGTTGGGAGTTGTGTTATGATGTTCTACAAATTTCTTGGCAGGGTTGCCAGTCTCGTCATGTGAGTTGTCATTTATGGTATGATTAGAGGGAATTAAAAGCTTCCACTTCAGGATTTCCTTCCCACTCACTGGCTTGCTTCAGGAGCTGAAGTTGCTCATGTCAAAAGGAAAATATCTTACAGAGGAAGCAGAGATCATGATGTGATTCTGACCTGAATATTCTTTAGTTTCTCAGAGATGTGGTATTTGCAGGTTGTGATGGCAGATAACAGCTGGGGGCTTGAGAGATAGGGCAGGACAGGTTCAGGCATAAGTGGGCCCAGGTGGGCTGCTGCCATGGTGGGAGCTTCATCCAGATGTCAGTGAGAGGACCCCGGGCACCAAGCTGTGAGCGCGGCAGAGTGAGATGTGGAAACGCGCTCCAGAAGGATGTTCTGCCAGAGCCCGAGCCTGGCTTCAGGATATGTTCCCTAGTTTACCTCTGAAAAACAAGCTGTTTGATTGTCTGACACTTGCGGTATTATCTTGGATCAATATTTGTCAATAGAAATTCTGATTAATTATGCTAAAATGAAAAAAAAATTGTTTCCCTATGTTTAATGGCATAGATAGTTTTCTTATTGAATTATTTGCCTGTCTCCTTTTACGGAAATTTTAGGTGCCACAGACCTTTAATAAAGGACCAGTACCTGAATAATTCTTTTTACAGAGACAGATATCAAGTAAACAAGGTTAGGAAATGGAATTAACTCCATGATATCTTGAGATCTTAAGGAAAATAGTACTAAGACAGTCAGCACTACTCACCTCATTAGAAATAAAAGAGAAGACACTTTAGGAGAATGTTTTCCAGCACAAACAGTTTTATTTAATGTTCATGATTTTTGCCAAGAAATTTAAAGCATGACTTCTTAGCCAATTGGCTATTTGATTATATGTTATGATCTTGAAAATCAGAAAGAATGGTAGGGAAAGTATATCCCTGAGACTTGATGTATTTGTAATTTTTATTTATTTTTTTGACAATTGAATAAGTGGGATGTGAGATAAAGTCACAGTAATATTTGTAGGACGAAATGACTTCTGAATTCTGGGCATTTTCCCACTTATCTTAAGAGCATTTCATTAATATTTTGCTCTACTCTCAGGTGATTGGTGATTGATTACCACTTGGTAATCATTTATATACTTTGAGCACCCAGTCACATTTTGATCTGTTTTTGAGTCCCTGCACTGTGGTCTTAAGGTTGCCCCTTGGCATAAGTCCAAAGATGTTACAGTTCTCACTTCCTTTCTTTTCGCTGGGCTCAAGTTCTATTCTGTCCATTGTCCAGGTTTAGAAAATAGTTGTTTCCTAGGTTTTGTCTAATTTTTGTTGTTGTTGTTTACAGTGGGCTCCAGTTACTCTGTTGTGATTGGAAGCCTAACTGTTTACTTTGTGATTTTTGAGCCTATTTTAATTTGAATTTTTATTTGATAACCAAAAGCCAGTATTTTAAGGTAGAGTTACACAGTACTTCTGTATGATGCCACTGTATATGTGATAAGTAACTCAGGACATTGATGAAGCCATGACTATTAGTTTAATTTTACAGAAGATGGAGCTGAGATAGGTAAGGAAATCATGGGGATTTGGTTTCTGGTCTACAATGAATATAAGCAAGTCTAATTTTCCTTTGAGTTTCACTTTTACTCTTTCTCAAAGAAGCTATAGAAATCTGGGTCAAAGTTATGTGCCATCCTGAGCTATTGTTGATTCTCTTTGTTTGCTGTATAAATCAGATTGATTTTTTGTATATGGATTTTCCTGGGACAGGAGATATGACAGACTTAGAAAAAAATTCAATATTAATATGTATTGCAGCAGTTAGCTTTTTTGCCTAACGTCTATTTGCCTTTTGTTTGGTAGCAATCTCTCATGAATTCTTGGTGGATGAATGTTCTGTTTCCTGTTTTTGGTATTCGGGATACAAGCGTGTGAACTATTGGGGCAAGTGGTAAAAATACAGCAATGGTGTCCTGACTACAGTGTATCTACTAAAACACAGTTTTTGTACTTTTTGCCTCTTTATTCTCCCAAGCATCCTTGTTCTAGATCATTTTTCAAACCCTGAGCTCCTCTTTTTAATGTATATTTTTAATAGCCCTTGATGTCTTTCTTTTTCTGCTTACCATATCCCAATTGTTTGCCAAGGTTTAACCTTAGAATCCCAAGTGGTGGAAAGAATGTCTGACTTGGAACTGGGATCAATATTTATTTAGTCATATATACTTATAAGGTTCTTTCTAGCTTTCACAAGAACATAGTAATTTTTTCCCTTTCTTCCACATGATTTTGTGCTCACGATCACGTTCTCTTCAGCTGGCAGGTGGCTTCCTAGTTTGTGAAATGAGAATGATGATTTTTAATATGTAGTTTGCTGGCTTACCTTCCAAACGTGTATGATAATCTGTGCACATGTAGGTGTAAATAGTGTGTAAATGCAGTGTCGTATTATTCTTATCTGGATCGGATAGTTGTCTTCTAGTTCAGATTTCTGCATTTTAAGTTTTCACTGAGGTTATTTGGTGTTACATAGTAACTCCCTGCTAGATCAATACTTCCTTGTTTCTTGTAGAGTGCTTTGCAGGATGGATGAAACGTGTTAAAAGTTTCAGTCCCTGTGAAGACTCTGGTTAAGAAATACTGTGATTTTTTTTTTTTTTTTGCGGGATGTATCTACAAGCTGAAGAATATGGTTGGAGGGCATGAACTGTGCATGGTGAGCAGAAAACAGGGGCCCCAGGAGAACACATGGGTCCCAGAGAGCCAGTTCTGCTGGCCCTTTACTTTGGCAAGTCTTTTAATTAATCCCTTCGTTTAAAAAATTACTTTTTCCTATTCTTCTCAAGAACATGATCACATAAATTCAAGCAATGAACAGATGCGTAATTTAGGACATGAAAGATGCTGTCCTCCAGAGGACGCCTCTTTAATGTAGTCAGTTTTCCTTCTGGATGGTGGTGTTACGGGTGTTTCAGCTGATGTGGAAAAGAATGGAAATAAGTGCATGCAAATCTCTTTTATTTTGAGCAGTTACTATATTATTGCTACTCGTAGCTATGAAACCACTGATCTTAAAAGGCCTCCACGGAACTTTTCTTGGCAATTTTGTTTCCAAGGAGAAGGCAAACAGATAAACAGTCGGGAAGCGTGCGCGTGTGGTGTGTGCATTGCGTGTGTGTGTGTGTTGTGTGTGTATATGCCTTTAATTCCGTCAAAACTGCAAGGTGGGGGAGAGGTTTGTGATGTGGTAGTAAATAATGTGGAAACACGTATGTCCCGAGCGCTCCTTTTCCTGGTGCAGTGGAACTTTTACCTGGTCTCAAGGTAATTTGGAGGCAGCGCATGATATTACAGGCATTCTTCACAGACTCTTTTTGTGTTTTCCTTTATCGACATTCTTTTCTAATTTCATCATATTGAGGCCATATAGCACATAAAAAACAAATAAAGGCACAGTTTAAAATTTATATTGAGCAAAATAATAACCAACAAAAGTTTATTAAAATATGCTTGAAAATTTGCTAACGGATCTGCTGATGAGACATCGCGCTCGGTTAATGGCCGCAGCCTCGGAAGTTTTGTCTTCAGAGGAAACTTAAGTGGAGCGCCTTGCAGTAGGGCACTTACTCTGATAATAACTTCAGAATTTTAATTGGACCTGCATCCAAACTCATAAGCTGACATGGAAGCTGGCAGTCCCCTCGTCACCCTCTTGAATCCTCCTTCAGCCTCATTAGCTTCTTGCTTTCTGTTCGGTGGGCGGTGTCATGTATCCTTCTCTGCTCCTGTGAGGACACTGTGTATCCTTTGGCACACACACCAGTATGGGTCCCCATAGTTTTCATAGGAAAATAAAATACAAATTAGCTTTGAATATGGAGTACAATGTTCCCTGCACCGCCCCCCAAAAAAAAGCTGCAGTATTGCTAACCAAAGTCTGAAAGAATTCTTTTTAGAGGAAATAATTTGATAGCACTTTTGTATTTAGGTCTTTAGTTTTTAAGCATTGTCTCTGATCTTACATTGCTTACGTATCAATGCTAAATTAAAATGGCTGTTAGATGCATAGATTATAAACTGCTATGATCGTTTTCACATTGAGATCATGGAGAAGTCATATAATACATGACTGTTGTATATTCATGGCATAGAATTGTTTTGTATATACCGTGGTTAGTGACTAACATTTAAGCAGAAAGCACATCTTGAGAAAAAAAAGCTATGTAATTAAAAATTAAACGATGAATTAAAACTTAAATTATGCAAAACTAATAAGCTACATTACTGAGACCAACAATTAATACACTACAAAATCTTCAGGAAAGATGCTAACATTTTAACATTTGTTTTATGTTAGAATCGCAATTTGCAGTGTGTGCTATTTTGGAACATTTATTTTTGAAGAGCTTGGCATCCCTGAATTAAGGCATAAATCAATGGTCTAAGATTTTTAATGGATATAGAATTTATCATAGATTATAATCCTTGATAGTTCAAACAATCGCAGAGGAAAAAAGATCCAATTGTTTTTTAGTGCCAGCATCATATCAGCATATTTGATTACATGTATTCATTCCAATGTTCAGGTCAGTAGTGCAGAAATGCATTCAATTGACAGCGTCCTAAAGCAGCCTGTTATTTTGTTTGATAAGATTTTTCTTCTTTTGTTTATGCATAATGGATGCAGGACCACAACAATGACAGTTACTAAGGTTTTGAACTTCAGGAACTTTCTACGAATGCACATCAAGTAAAACTAAGGAATTTTAAACTTAAAATATGAGCCATTTAAAAATTTTCATGTTGCGATTCAGCAAAAGCAGACCAAGTATATGAAAGTGAGTGTTAGTCACTCAGTTGTGTCTAACTCTGTGACGCTATGGACTGTAGCCCACCAGGCTCCTCTGTCCATGGGATTCTCCAGGCAAGACTCCTGGAGTGAGTTGCCATTCCCTTCTTTAGGGGATCTTCCTAACCCAGGGATCGAACCCAGGTCTTCTGCTTTGCAGGTGGATTCTTCACCATCTGAGCCTCCAGGGAAGCCCGGATCAAGTGTATATTCCATTTTAAATAAGCTGAACATTTTAACATCTAGACTTATAAACAGCATAGCTGAATTAGTCCCTGCCTCTCCTCTTATTGTTCACGATACTCACCCTTGCATGGCTGCTGTTTGTGTGTTTTGGACGGAGCAGACCCTGTTGTTGGAAGAGAGTGCTCTGCATGGTGGGGTCAGCAGAGCCTCCCCAGGTCAATCCTTCTGTCTGGTCATTGTGCCTGGAGCGTCCTGTAAATGTCTCTGCACACAGAGAAGAAGAAGGCTCTTGGAACTTTTGCCTCAAGAATGTCACTTTGGGTAATGAAAGATATAAATAGATGATTATAAGTAGCACGGCACCATTGTTCTCGAATATGCCCCAGGTTTCATGAGGCCACAGAGGCGAGGCCTCATGGATGGTGGGGTGGAAGCTGGGAAGGAGTGTGCTCGCTTTCGTCTAACACTCCCTCATCTGCTCCCCCAGACAAACACACAGACGAATGATAAACCCGGGCATTTCCGGAGATTTGCCATCCTGTAGCGTGGAAGGTCTGGGGTCAGGTTTGGATGTCTTGTCGTCGGTAGTGCGCCCTTTACACAGACACGCTGTGGCCCTCCACCTCCTCCCTTCACTCCTTCCCTTTCCCTCACCTCACCCGGGGTTTCTCTGAATCATTTACTAATCAGTCTTCAGTGTTCTGGCAGAGGCCACATTTACAATATGTTTGCGTGCACTTTCATGTGGGACTGAACACCGGTCTCCCTCGGTATTGCATCATAAAGATGAACCCTGACGTGCGGACCCCCGTCGAATGCAAGTGGACAAGTAGGCACAGACGCCTTTAGGAGAAGTGGTTGGCACGTGTGCCTTGGGTCATGCAGGTTGTTTTTATTCTTGCTACTACAACAATTTTGTCAATGATAAAAGTTAAATGTATTATTTAGAAAAGAAGTTGGGGGGCGGCTCGTGGGTCCATCACGGGAAGGATGGGTGTGCATGAGAGCTCAGGGTCATCTCTTTGGAGGAAATAGATGATGCCTGGCCTATGTCTAAGGGCAGTTTTGGGATTTTTAAAATGTCTCCTGGTACCTGAACTGAGGTAAGCAGCTTCGCTTGTTGGTGAAGGAAGGGTGGGGACCAGTTCTGTGCCATTTTTGGAGGCTCGTGAGAATAAAGTCAGGTGCTGTGCTGGGAGGTTTGCAAGGGACTGCCTAGTGCACAGCACGCTGGATAAATGGCTGGATTTGGACAAGTGTAAGTGGGCACAGGCTTCTGTGGCATGGTTTCCCTGTTTTGCATGGGATATTTGAGTTAAAATATTAAAAGGTATGTCACATTTTAAATAACAGATCCTGTAGTACAGCACAAGTTTTCTAACATCTTAGTACATTTATTTAATTGAAAGACTAGAGGTAATTTGTAAGAGTTGGTTGTCTTGAGAGAAGATTGTATGCATATGCTCCTCTTAGTAAATTAGAGTTGCCCCTAAAATGTGTTTGTATTATTTAAATTGCCATTGCCATTTACAGTCATATTAGTACTGTGTTCCAACAGTGTAACTGCTGTTCTCACGCTTGAATTAAAAAAACCGCACCAAATATGGCAAAGTTTTCAATTCATGTATACTTTTCAGTCAGTTTTCTAAGGACGTTTGGGGTGAAACATGGTTTGCTGAATGGGAAATGTTTTGTTTTACTTTGTGAGGTTTACTCATTTCCTATGCTACTGTTTTCTAAATTTCCACATCATCTATGCAGAGTGAGTTTTTGCAAAAATTATATAGCACACCTAAGTTTAAAGTCTCTCCTTTCGATTTCTTGGGAGAAATGTTCTGGATGAAAACCATCTAATTAGTTTACCATGAGCAGTTTCTGCGCTGCCACAAGTTTGGCATTTTCTTTAGGTCAGGGTTGTCTGTATCACTTTCTGAGATGGTGGGAAACTGCTGAAGCCATGCTTTTGGTAGGGGTATCGCTGCACAAGGCCGTCAGCACCTTTCACATTCCGCCAGCACAAGGGCACGTCGAGATAATTTCATTATTTGGTTTTCTCTAGTCCTCTTCCCAATTCTCTCTCTCTTGGAAGCTTTAGGTAGCCCCTCCCCCTGGATCTGAGCCATATTCCCTTTTGTTCAAGGTCATTCTTTTCAGCTTTACCTTCAGTCTTCAAAATGGTGAGCTGTTTCTGGGATGACAGAGGACACTTAGCCTGTAAACCGTGTTAGTTTTCAGCGGTGAGATAATCATTTTAAAAAAGGAGAGAAATACGACTGAGACCACACGTAATTATTATTTGCCTCAGGTTTTAGCCCTTGTCATCTTAAAGGTAAAATTAGGTTTGCTTCTGGAACCTATTCTTTTTTCCGTTAAGTTCATCTATAAGTTATTAGAATATATTTATTGGCATGCTGATGGTGCCCGGCAGTTAGTAGGTTCTATGGACTGAATGTGTTCCCCTAGAATTCATGTTATCAAGTCCTAAACCCCAGGGTGACTGTATTTGGATACAGGGCCTGTAGGAAATTAATTAAGATTAAATTTCCTCTGGAGGGTTGGGCCCTAAGATGATAGGATTGTGTCCTTTTAAGAAGAGGCACCAGGGTTTCCCGAGTGGTCCAGTGGTTGAGACTCCTATGCTTCCAATGCATGGGGCATGGGTTTGATCCCTGGTTGGGGAACTGAGATCCTGCATGTTGTGGGGCATGGCCAAACAGGAAAAAAAAAAGAAACTCAAGAGGCGCCAGAGCATTCTCATCCTGTCCTACCTCCCGGGCTCTTCTCTTCCATGCGCATGTGAGGACTGGTGAGCAGGTGATCGTCTGCAAGCCAGTAAGAGAATTCTCACCAGATCCCGACCCTGCCTGTTCCCTGGTCTTGTGTGTGTGTGTGTGTGTGTGTGTGTGTGTGTGTGTGCTTAGTTATGTTCAACTCTTTGAGACCCCATGGACTATAGCCCACCAAGCTGCTCTGTCCAAGGGATTCTCCAGGCATGAATACCGGAGTGGGTAGCCGTTCCCTTCTCCAGGGTATCTTCCCAACCCAAGGACTGAACCTGGGTCTCCTGCATTGTAGGCGGATTCTTTACCAACTGAGCCACCAAGGAAGCCTGTACCCTAATCTTGGACTTGCCTCCAGAACATGCAAAAACAAACATCTGTGGTTTAAGTGCCTCCAGTCTGTGGTATTCTGATAGAGCAGCCTGAGCTGCCTAAGACAGCAATGGTCACATTGACAGCAGCTTGAATGAGTGTCCCCTCCTTGAATCAGTTTGCTCATCAGCTCATCACAAGGAAACATTGTTACTGCAAATAGTGAGACAGCTCATTGTAAAGATCAACCATCCTGTTATATTTTAGTTTTCCTGTACATCCTGTTTGCTACTACCTATAAGGTACGTATAAGGTATTTTCCTGTGACTCCCTGTAGGTATGGATATCATATACTGACAAGTGAACAATCTTAAGTGTACAGATTGGCAGATCCCATAAATATACCCACAAAACTAGCACCTGAATCATGAAACAAAGCAGTACTGCAAACAGAGGGCTCCCTTCTCCAGCTACAATGGAAGGTAACTGTTAGGGTTACTTTGCATCCAACTGTTTTGATGGGGCTGCGTTTCTAACATGATGCTTTCTGATTTGAATCCGATTCTCAACCTGACCCTGATTTCTGCCTCTCTGTTTTTTCATTAAAAAAATTTTTTTTCCTTGTAACTTCTTTTTGTATTATTGGCCTTTGGCCTGTTAATAATTTAGCTCAGTACCCCCCTCCCCACCTCCAACAATTTGTGTACTACACTGTGGCTAGAGAAGGCTATTTTACATATTTAGGGAATAAATTTCATAAGCCCTTGTAAGTAAACAAAATGCCTGCCTCAGCTTTGTTTTGTAAATCTTTAAATTCAAACTTGAAAGTAGAGTTTTTGGTTTAATTTGCTTATATTTTAGCTTGGTATGCACATAGCCCCCTGTGGGGTGCTGTTTCAGCTACCATTATTATAGTGAAAATACCTATACAGAAGACATGCCTATGAATATTCCATTTTTGAATGCTCTTCTAATGAGGTATTAGATCAGAAGTGGAATTATATTTTGGAGGGGCTGCTGATTAAATGTGGTTTTTCATATTGTTACACTGGTTTTTCAGTTGACATCACCTTTCTTGTGTGATACTAGCTCAGTGTCAAGTGGGATTCTCAGCTCTGAGTTTAGATATGAAATGAGAAGTTGCTTGTGTCTTGTTTGTGCCTAGGTCAATTTTCTTATTAAATACATCTCTGATACTTTCTGTGGAAATTACTCCTAATGGATAATTTAATAGACAAGTATTTCATCTTTTATACAGCAGTCCAAGGATATTCAGATTCATAATGAGATAAACATGTATTCTTATCAGTGTTTTAAGCTGATAAGTATACATTATAGTATTATCAATATTTTTTCTTACAGATATTTTGTTGATTCCTTTATGAATAGTAAATATTCTACTTGAAGTGCAAAATAACTAAAGAAAAGTTTTGGTGTTTTTGAAAATCCAAAGTGAGATATATTTTGATTTACATTATTTCTAATGCATGTAAATGAGTTTTATATATTGTTAAATGTCATCAATTAGAAGCAGAATGACATATACACACATGCAGTTATATATAAGTATGTATTATTTACATATAAAGGCACACATACATAATGCACACATGCACACACATACAAGCATACTTATAGATACATTAATTGGTATGTTACAGGGGTTGGCCTTAACCGATTGCCACAGGCATTGATTTTTACAGATTGTGGTAATGTTTTTAGTAATAAAATCATCACTGCGTTCTGTTACCATGACCTGTCCTGCTGGTAAATAATGTACTAACAAATATCCCCAAGCTGCCTCCAAACATACATTTATGTTGATTAATTAATCAGTTACTATCTTAGGTGCAGTGAGACTTAGTTTGCCCAGTTTCTCTAGGTGTTTGAAATGATTTTGTTTTTATTGGACCTGTGTAGAGAGCTCTGTAATATGTTATAGGATATGATTTAGTAAAACTATAATTGTGAAATTAAAATGAAAACAATTATCTTTTGTATTCCCTGAATTTGGCTGTAGGTCTTAGAGGTGCTTAGCATGACATGTACCTGAGTTCATGGCCAGAGGGACCCAAGAAAGTTGTTTGAGATAATGTTTTATTTTTTTTTAATGGACCACCTCTGTCAAGTTTGCAGGTTCGTGAAATGATGGGCCTTTATTTTTTGCTGCTGTTGCCATTGAGCTTCCCTGGTAGCTCAGACAGTAGAGAATCCACCTGCAATGTGGGAGACCTGGGTTTGCCCCTGGGTTGAGAAGATCTCCTGGAGGAGGGCACGGCAATGTACTCCAGTATTCTTGCCTGGAGAATCCCATGGACAGAGGAACCTGGTGAGCTACAGTCCATGGGGTTGAAGAGTCGGACATGACTGAGTGACTAAGCACAGCACAGCCATTGCCATTGTTTTACGTAAACGGCAACTTTGTGAAGCACAAGTTTGGATTTTCTTGCTTAAATTTTTTTGTGCTCTTTGCACTAAGAGCTTTAGCGTAGTGTTTTGATGTGTTAGACCCAGCATGGAGAGTCTTGCTCTTTGAAAGTGGAGGAAGCCAAGTGAATACTGACATGGCACTATTGAGTTACAGGCATACTCATCCTGTAATGCAGAGTGTCTTCGATCTTAATAGCAAACAGGGTAGAAGTGTATCTTTTTGAAAGCAGGACTTTTTCTTTTCATGCAGATTCTGTTTCTTCTTTTCTAACATAGACTCCAGTGCTATGATGATTGAGCCTTCCCTGGGTGTGTTTCACTATCATCTGTCATCACATTTAATGTAAAAAATACATTTTGACCAAGTTATGCCACATTGAGAAAGTTTCTCAGTCAGTTTATAAAGGATTGATAAATGTTTATGGTGTTTTGACTCAAGAAAGGCATTACTTTGTTTTTGAAAACCGAGGCCAGCTTGTCAATCGTGTCCTATGAATGATCAGCTTGGGGAAGCTGAGTTGATTCCTGCTCCTGTGTGTAGGAAGTGGGGGAGTGGTGCTGTGTTGAGAGGTCCTGAGGGGTGGAGAGGTCCTGGGGAGCAGAGGCCACGGGAATCACTGGTGGCACATGAACCACTTATTGCCGACTCTGATCTAGTCGAATGGGATGCCCTTTGGAAATACAATGAAAAATGCTCAGTTGCTCGGGTGTTCTTCATTCTGTAGCATAATAATGCCTTAAATGTATTATATGGCTTAAAACAACTCTGTTGATGGGGAGTATGGTTATCCTGGTTAGAATGTAATTTATATATACGCCACCTCTATTGCTCTATCAACATATATTGTTAAAGATGCTAGTTTTGATTTTAGGTTTAAAATTTCTCAAAAATATATTTTACCCTATTTTTATATGGTTTGTTTTGTAGAAAAAAAGCATGTCTTCTTGTGTAGAAAAACTCAGAACTCATTTATGTTGGTGAAATCGTAATTTTTTGTCCTTTATTAGTGATTAAATAATGCAGGAATGTATTTAAAACTTTAATAGCTTATGTCTTATAAATAGAAAACAAATTCTGGACACTTTTGACAATATGAAAATTAAAAGAAACAGGTTAAGTAAGGTCTTAATGTGAGATGTGAGCTTTCTTCTGCAGGTGAGAACACACTCTATGCATATAAAACACAACTGTAGTTACTATTTATAGATCAAAGAGTGGTTTATATTGTGTCCCTAGAACTCTATTTGCACTGACTCATCTCTGAGCCAGTGTCCTTGTCAGCTAAAGATCAGTTTTTTGCTTTCCTTTTTCAACCAATGATTAGGGCTCATGCAGAACTGAGTGTCTAATGCCCTTCGCTCCCCGCGCACACACCTCTGCTCCCCCCGCCCCCCCACACCCCGCTACTAGGGCCCGTGGGTATGGATCACTCCATGCAGTGTGGCTAATCATGATCAGGGGTGCTTTGACTGTGGCATTAGGTGGTAATATCTTTTCAAATGAATTAGGTAAAAATGAAAATTCTACCACAAAAATTCTTGGGTACCATCAGACTGTTAGAGTGTTATCATTTCTATAGGATTTATTTGTGGCCTTTGAAAGATTTATAGCATCTTCATCTCTTGCTTCCTAGTTCAGTGTCTTTTCTACTATTCTATAGTCTGTTGTCTCCCTCACAGCTTGAAGTTGTGTTTTGGAAAAAAATAATAGAAGTTGCCTTTACTATTTTCCTTGAGAAGAGGATGTATTCCTCGTTATGATAATGTCTGTAGTATTCTCTTAGAATCACCTGTAATTGACCACCATTGTCTGCAACGCTGGTTGGTGAGATGATCAGTGTTCCCTGAGTCCCGTGCAGGCGAAATTATGTGTATAAACTGTTTATATGTTTAGAGTCTCCCAACCATGCTATAGATTCCATGAAGATAGAGACAATGGTTGTTCTATTTACCTAAGACAGTTCAGAGTGAGTTATTAGTAAATAAGTTTAATAAGTAGATTGAAATTTTAGTTACCATAAAATAGCTGAGTATTTTAAGAGGTCTGGTGGTCATCACTTTCCTGAGGAAGACTTCTAGCGCTTTTTCATGTTGGTTGATGTCTGTTTGCACTTGTTGGTCTTGGTGCTATTATCAGTTAATCTGATGTCTTCCTTCTGAGGTGGTGTCATCTTTAACTGTTTGCTCCTCCAGCACCTAGTGCAGTGCCCTGGGTGTGAAAGTGAAAGTGAAATTCGCCCAGCCTCATCCGGCTCTTTGTGACCCCATGGACTATAGTCCATGGAATTCTCCAGGCCAGAGTACCGGAGTGGGTAGCCCTCCCTTCTCCAGGGGAACTTCCCAACCCAGGGATCGAACCAGGTTGTGTAAAGTATCCATCAATACCTGTTGAATGAATTCCTCCTTTACTTTCATGATATAAATTATAATAGCAAATTAGATGAATGCTCCAAAACAGCATCAATTGATATTTATTGGGAAAACCTTTCCAGTAAAACAGATCTGAGTGTAGCTATTACTTTCATTTTTGCTAGCATGATATCTGTTCTTTCTAACTTTGAACAGTTTGGTAAATTACTTTTGTGCACGGTGTTATCTGAAAATGCCATGAGAATTTCATCATGGTGAAAGAAGTAACATAAACAACAAGTTTAAAAATCTCAAACCAAGTGCTATCTATCTGTGCTTTTAAAATTAAATTGTTATAAGTATGTTCAAGATGGAATTACTGTTTTTGGTAGTTTGGCATGAAAAATTAAAAGTTTATATATTAACAAATGACTAATAAAAGCAGTGACTAAACAGGTTGTTGGCATATAGTTATACTGACTATAGGCCTATGTAGGCATTATATCATATCACGTGTAGAGATCTAGAGGTTTATTTCATATTATTTTCTAACTATCTTGTTATCGACAGTTTTTAGAGTTTCCCCATGTCTCTGTTCTGAAGCCTGTATATAACCTAATCCAGCCTTTCGCTTGTGTTAGCTGTAATTTTCAGGGAAGGAGCAGCATGTTGCTTCAGGTGTATTCCTAGACTAGTGAAGTATCAAAAGTATAGCCAATCAGCTTCCTGCCTGTTGACCTTTTTCTTTTGGGGCTCTCTGATCAGTGTTGAAAGGGAGAGCTGGTTATAGCCCGTTCTGGGGGAACCCGCCTGGTGTGATGGCAGGTTCAGATCGAGCCCAGAAGTGTCTTCTTGTACTTGGTTCGTGCGTCCTGCCAGCTTGCTGTATGGCTGCCACAACAGGAACCCCGAGCGCGCTTGATTGGTGAGGATTTACATGTGTGCTAATTAGAGTGGAATAAATGATTGGCTGTTTGCTGCATGGCCATAAAGGGTGCCCAGATGTGCACGCCACATGAACATAATGTGCCCAGGCACGGCGCATCAAAGTATGTCAGCTGCGTTACCTCAGCAGGCTGAGGGCCTGTCGCGGAGAATTTGCTGATAATCGTCCCCTATGATTTAGTGTCTTACTTGGTGAAAGTGAAAGACCTCAAAATCATGTCTTGGCAACGGAATTTTTGATCCTTTAGGAAAATAACAAAATATGCTGAAACTTAACTGGGGATAATGAATAGATGACCTTAAGTGATGTGTTTTCAAAAGATGATTTCTTACATTTTGAAATGTTTCCCAGTAAAACAAATAAAAATCAAGAAAATTCACATAATTGAATAAATCAAGTTTTAAAAGATTGCATAGGCATCAATCTTTTAGGTTGAAGTAAGCCCCATGAAAACCACCCCGGTGTATAGCTGATGAAAGATGTAGCATAGAATGATTTCATTTAATTCTAAAAAACATATTTTTCTAGAACTTAAAGTTTACTGTGTCTAAAATGTCTCTCTCTCTATATAATTAAAAATCCATAATGTATCTCCTTGGTAAACGTACAGTTAATACTCAGGGTCCCCTTGTGTTGCATTTATGTACAAAATCTGTAATATCTGATTACTTTGACAAGTAATTTTGTAGTTACAAGTTCATAATATTGATAATGTATTAATGTACAATGATTAAATGGTTAAGCTGCCACATTAAAGTTATGAGCAGGAGCGTTTATCCAGCACCGCCGGCAGGAACAAAGCCCGCCCGTTACCAGATGGCATTATTCAGTCTCTGTGCTGCTCTGAGATGTTCTCATGGCATGGACTCTTCGCTCTGGTCCTGGGCTGCTCGTGAGTGACCCAGTACAGTTCAATGATAAGGTTAAGCTAATTACTGTATCGGTGCCAGCCAGCTTCCACACCATTACTGCTGAGAAAGATTTTGATGCCTTTTGCTTTAATTAAGCAAAAGGAAATGAACAGATATAATTGGGTTTTGAAATAATCCTGTGACTATCAACAAGCATGTGCTTCCTCCAACTTTGTTAAATGTACTTTTAGCACAGTTTTGTGGAGGGAAAGAAGTTTTTCTGTTATTGTCTACACTGAAATGTTACCCCATAAACATTCATGCTGATTTTTGAATAGTTCAAACAGTGTGTTTTAAAAGAATTTGACCCGGAAGAGTCTGTTTGTAACTTCCATTCAAAAAAATGATAATTATTTTTTTGTTCACATAAATATACTAAAGACATAGCTTTCAATGCATTCTTGTGCTTTTACATTTATGATATATTTTTAACCCAGTTTTCCATTAAGACAGGTACATTTGAACTTCAGAAGGTTTACCATAATATTTAAACTTGCATAATTTTTGCACATTATTTCATTGGTTTGACTAATCCTGTGGAGTTTATGTAAATTGATAGAAAAGTGAAAATGAAGAAATGCTGTAAACTTTTCTAGTGGCAGCGTGAGGCTTCTAATTGTTTTTTCTCTTGTAGGAATATTGACTTTTGTTGTAATGTTTTCAATTTAAAATTCTAATTCACATTTCTCTTATTGTTTGAGTAAGAAATGTACATTTTCTTCATTTTTTTTTTTCCTTCTAATGAGCATAGCTAACATATGTGAATAGTGTAGTTGGGGAAGATGTGATAGTGTTTTTATTGAGTTTAGGTGTTCCCCCTTGATACTTAATGGGTACCATTCCTTTTCTCACAGCTGTTCAGACATGGCGAATACTGTCTTCATTGACTGATACCATTGTACGCTTAATAACTGTGGGGTTGTCAGGATCACCTCTCTTTTCTGAGTGTTATTCAGAAACTTGTGTAATATTTCCATAAAAGCATCTCAAGTGATGCTAGAGTCAAGTGAGATAAGAATGCTTTTTTAGCAGTAGAGAGGTATTTGTTTTAGTACTTTATTCTTCTTACCTAATAAGTGTTTACTGATGTTCACTAGCTTGCATGTTGACAGTCAAACTGAGTTAATCATTGTCTTTGAGTTTTGCCCTCTACGTTTTAAGTAAATATAGGTGATAGGGAATCTGAGGGGAGAGTGGGCAAGTATCTCTGCAAGTAAAGGTTAGAATAGTCAAACAGAGTCTGGATAAGAAGGAAAATGTAAAAGGACTATGAAAAAGTTTTCATTTTACTGGACGACTGAAGAGTCTTTTAAGTAACACTTGTAATTTTTTCTAATGTCCTGTCAGAATGAGACAACAGTTTAAATGAATGATGAATTATCTCTGTCCGTTCCGCATGGGCCCCATTTCATTGGGAATGGGTACAAAACATCAAAATCCTGTTTTGATTTTGCTTGGTGTCCGGCATTCATCTTGGTTGTTGAGGTTGGCAGAGTATTGCAACCGGTCCTCCTTTCCCTCAATACTGAAGGCGTCCCCTTCCTATTCCACGGAGCCGGTGCTGTGTTACCTCACGTGGCCTTGGGGGATTGGGTTCTGGTGGAACTTTCCGTTGCTGGTCAGTGCACCTCAGCAGCGCACCTAGGCAGATTGTCCTGGGTTATCCCGGTGGCTCCTGTGTAGCCACAGAGATCCTCAGATGTGGAAGGAGGGACCGAAGAGGGGTGGTGTGTTGGGGAAGGACTCAGCCCACCTTTGCTGGCTTTGAAGATAGGGAGGAGCCACGAGCCAGTGGAAGTGAGTGGCCTCTAGAAGGCAAGAAAGGCAAGAAAAGGAATCTCCCCTGGAACCTCCAGAGAAGAATGTAGTCCTGCTGATGCTTTGATTTTAGTTCAGTCATTTCTGTGTTGGACTTCTGAATACAGATCTGTAGGATAATAAATTTGTGTTGGTTTAAGCCACTAATTATTATTTTTTTTTTGTAATTTCTTACAGCACTCCTAATGCAGTTATTTATAGTGCAAAGCAGAGTTATTCATTGAGGTTATTTAGAATTAAGCGCTTTATTAATGTTTATTTATTCTGTTTTTCACTGTCAGTTGCAGTAGAACCCTCGGTGTGTGATTCGGCCCTAGCTCGCGCTGTGTCTGTGTCGTGGCCGTCTCACAGCTGAGGGCTCGAAGGCCCGGTGTTCATACCTTTAGAACGTGGTTATTGTAGAGTAATGTAGTTAGAAGTCTTGGTTTCGTGTTTCAGCCTCTATGTCTCAGTTATAGGAAAATGGCCTCAGTTTTTTCACCTGAAAATGGAGAAATTATATGTCTTTTGAGTGTTCATGAGATAATGTATGTATACGTGGCTTAGAAACTGTACAAGGCTATGTCTGCACACATTACTATTAAGATTACTCTGCAGCCTTTAACTCTAGCCTGAATACATGGAACATGAGCGTTCTGTACACCATGGCTGGGAAATATGAATTCCCTGTCTTGGTTTCTGTGGAGCTGGCAGAGCCTTACCCTGCTGCCATATTGACTCTGACTTTTCTTGACTTGAAAAATCAGACAGAGATGTTTCCTTCCTTCTTTTTAGTCCCATTTGTCAGACTGGTTCAGAATGACAGCATAGCAATTTGTTTGTATTTTCCCAGGAGTAATTTGCTACCTTTCTGTTTTATTCTTTTCAAAATTTTAAGCTTAAAGAAAATGATTATTTTTTCCATTTAACTTCTTGAGGTGCTTTATCTCCCAACAAGTTCAGTCTATTTAAAATTAATGAAGTTCGTGAATAGTATCTTTGTCCTGGGCAGAGCAAGTAACCTACTCAGTCCACGCCCTCGTAATCTCCGCACGCACCAGCAGTCCATCCCAAGCTGTGGCTGTCGGTGCATAGGTGCTTGGTGGAATGCCTAGTCTGGCCTGGGGAAGTCACAGGAAAGGTCATAGATGCTCTGAAGAGCATCGGCATTTTCTGTGTGAGTACAGGAGGAGAGGGCATTTCAGGCAAAGAAAGCTGCACGAGAAGCAGTCAGGAGCCCAGAGTTTCCCCAGCAGGGTCTAGAGGAGACAGAAACATGAAGAAGAGGGGGTAGCTTGCCAGGGCCTGTTGAGACTGTGCCTCACTTGATGCTTGTTCCGCAGTTGTGTGGAAGCCATCACAGCCGTCAGAGCCTCATGCCCAGGTGTGCCCTGTGGACGTCGCTCAGTGGAGGCTGCCCTCCTGGGAGTGGGAGAAGGTTCTCGATAAGGTGGGCGGTCAGAGTAGATCATAGTGGGTGGAGTAGGTTGTAGGGGATGCATGGTTTTTGATGGGGGGAGGACAGGATTAAGGACCCCACTGAAGGAGGAGGTGGGGGTGGGAGGAGCATCCTGAGCCCTGGCCTTCAGGTAGGTGGCCAGAGGACTCTCTCCCTGGGAGGGGCGTGTGGGAGAGGAGAGCGGGAGGAACTTGGTTTTGGCTGTGTTGCGTGTTTGATGTCTGTGGGCCATCCAGGAAGAGATGCTGAGAATAGACGTAAGGGTGGCGGTGGGGATGCAGACAGCCACTTACTGGTCCATGGGAGAGGCTGGAGCAGGTGGAAGGGGCCCTGGTGGGAGTTTAGGGCGGGACCTGGGGCAGATCCCTTCTTGGTGTGTGGCCCGAAGGAGCAGGGCTCAGAGCCTGGAGACCTGGCAGACGGGCGTTTGCTGTCTTGATGACTGCGTTCCGGCTCCGCGCTGTGTCCCCACCTTCTGCACTCACGTTAGGCCTGGTGATCTCCAGGCACACTTTTAAACATAAAACCAGGTCTCTCGTATTTTATTCCATGTAGAAAAAAAACACACGAGGGATTTGAAAGAAAATATCTCCAAGATTATCAAAATTCTAGGATTTTTTTATTGAATTAAGTCTTGAATATAAATAACACCTTTACAAATTCTTTTAGGAAGTGACATGGGAACAATGTTACACATGAAAATAAATCAGTACAGTTATATGTTTATTGAAGTCTTCTGAAAAACGTAGTAGATTTACCTAGAGCATTTTAATATCTTATGCTCCTTTTATATAATGCAGTGAAAATGTACATTTTTTCATTTTATGTGAATAAAACATAGCTTCAGTTAAATTTTAAGTCACTAAGTAATAGAGTTGTAAAAATATATATATATTCATTATTTTTTAGATATGCTCTTTCTGACTTAGGCATTTGAGTTACTTGTCTTGTGTTATTTTGTTCTGGTATATTAACATTAATCATGAAATAGTCCTTTTGGCTTTAATATAGCAGGACATTCATTAGAAGAGAACTGTCCTCCTGCTTGCTGTCTTTTTAATGAATAAAACAGAACATAATAACTCTCAAATTTTGTACTTTATGTGTGAAGATACTATATTATAGGGGACAGCCTAGGTTTTAACAATGCATGACGTCCCACTGTTTTATTACTATTGGGTATGTGACAGTGATGGTCATTGCAAATATTTTAAATTTAGAACAATTTACGCCCTGCAGATAAATTATTGTGCAATAGACGTTTCTTTCTAAATGACACTTAATGGGCTGATTCTTTGAATGCTATGTTTAGCATAATATAGCAGAAAGAAAAGTAATGATCAAAAGACTGAGGTTAGTCTTTCCTAAACAGCTTGAAATAACTTGGCATCGTATATTAACATTCAGAAAACATAGCCATGTCTCAGTGTATTAAGCGGCTTATACATTTCAGCTGAGGGGTGATTGTTACTTTTGGGCATATTCTAGAAGACCTGTTGGAAAAGTTAACTTTCTCACATCAACTGTTGTCTTTAAAAGAGTTTGATTAGTTTATTATAAAGAGTATTTTCTTGCCTTTTAAAAATAATATAGGATAATCATAAGCAGTAGCTTCATTTATTGTTGGAAAGAGTGTAATTGCAAAAATTAACTTGTCATACACCACAGCTCAGCAAAAGAACTTTCTTCTAAGTCCGTGGTCACAGTATGTTTTTGCAATTCAGCATCTGGCTCTGTGGGATGCTGATGGCTTCTGTGAAGAAAAGTACCAGGGTGAGCAATTAAATGCAAAATGACAGCACAAAATATGATCATTATGGTTGTACAAAAGACACATTTATGAATTTTGCAGATAACTGTCATTTTTCTACTCGTATTTTCTCTTGCTTTGTTAGCTTAATAATTTTAGTTCAATTTATTTTTTCTTCTGGAAAGTGAGCAGCGCCATTTTTTATTATCCTGGCACTTGTTTATGTCTTTTTGTTTGTCAATCTGAAGAGTAATGATAACTCTTCCTGTCTTATGAGGCAGTACTTTCAGCTTTACCTCACAATCGAACAATAAAAAAATTATATAGTAGCTTTATTATAAGAATATTTCTTTGTAATTGTTAATACTAGTATTTTATCATATGATTTGATTTCTATTCATGACCTGGAAATAAGGTTTGCTAGTAGTATCTTCATAATATCAAGCAGTGTTTTGGAGCCTTTTTTTTAGTTATGAAGTCTGATTTGGTAGAGAGTAGAGCAGTGTTGCGGAGAAGGCAGTGGCACCCCACTCCAGTACTCTTGCCTGGAAAATCCCAAGGACGGAGGAGCCTGGTGGGCTGCAGTCCATGGGGTCGCGAAGAGTCGGGTACGACTGAGCGACTTCACGTTCACTTTTCACTTTCATGCATTGGAGAAGGAAATGGCAACCCACTCCAGTGTTCTTGCCTGGAGAATCCCAGGGACGGGGGAGCCTGTTGGGCTGCCATCTATGGGGTTGCACAGAGTCGGACACAACTGAAGTGACTTAGCAGCAGCAGCAGAGCAGTGATGACGTAAGGAGTTACTTTGGGTTGATGGCAAGTTGTCATGTCTCCTTTGCTTTTACTTGCAAGATGAATCCTTCAAACCGTGAGACTGCTGTTCTGGGTGGAGGGGAGTCACTCCGGAGGGCTGGGCTCCCCATGACCTTTGGGGTGCACCATTGTCCTCAGGCTCGACTCCTCTGCAGACCTGTCAGGCTTTCCAGCCTTACCTTTCACTGTTTCTGAAAGCACCATGCTAACCAGTTATCTTTACCGTCACTCTCTCAGAGTCTACTTGCTTCTTTTCCTTCTACTTATTAGCACCCCCATTTCCCTGACCACACACAGCGTTTGGTCACATTCACCCTGAACCTGGAGCTGTGGCTCTGTGAGAACTTCCACTCTTAGCACTCAGTGGGAACGTCTTTCCTTGCACTCTCGTGGCGTATTTAGAGTGTCCGTTATTGTTATTGGGGCTTCCCAGGTGACTCGGGTGAAGAATACATTTGATAAGGCAGGAAGCACAGGTTCGATCTCTGGGTCAGGAAGATCCCCTGGAGGAAGAAATGGCAACTCTCTCCAGTATTCTTGCCTGGAGAATCCCATGGACAGAGGAGCCTGGCGGGCCACAGTCCATGGGGTCACAAAGAGTCTGACACGACTGAAGTGACCGAGCATGCACACTATATTCTGGGTATTGTGCTGGGGTGGGTACTGTAGTGAGAGTTTATTTTTTCTGTTCAGGAATGGTCAGTGCTGGTGCTGGATGGCGAGACCCACAGTGGGAGCAGCGGGCCTGGGGGAGTCCAGCTGGAGCTGGGTCTCAGCTCCGTCTCAGGGTTGGCCGTGTGGCTGCTTGGAGGAGGCGGCATGGCTGAGAGCCGAGGACAGGCGGGAGCAGCTGCAGGGCACCCGCGGGCCTGCTTCTAGCAGTGGCTGCATGGATGGACCTGAGTCATTGAAGACTTGCTTCTAATAGTGTTTTAGTTTTTTAAAATTTGCCATTTTTCATGAGAATGTAATATTAAGTCTTTAATTTTCGGCTTTTGAAACTCCTGCACAGCATGATTTATTTAATACTGTCTTGATGACTCAGGATTATTGTTTTGTACATTACCATGTTGGGCTCTAAGAAATCATGTCCTCTTGACCTGAAAGGCCCCCTGGCCTTTTGACGTGAAGAAGGAGGTTTTAAAATACCTGAGTGATCCCTGATTACCTTTAGGTTTGCCCACTTTTCCTAGAGTTTCTTCCTTTTACCCAGGTGACCTTGAACAATGATCTTGTCTACAGTAGCACAATTTCTGTCCATCGTTTGCCATCAGTAAGAAAGCCAATAAATCTGATGTATCAGGAAGTGTCAGGAATGGGTGGTGAGTCTGAGGAAGGAACTTAAGAGTTCCTTAAGTTCTCTTCTTCAACCCCAGTTCTTAAATTTAAGCATCACCTTCAGTTCCGCTGCCTAAATTCAAACATGGCTTTTAATCCCAGGACCTAAACTGAGACATGGTTTATTAAAATATATATCTTGTGGCTCCAAGCCCCATTGACATGTCTTATTTATTTTTTACATCTTGGTTGGTGATATTATTGCCTTGGTGAGTTTTTTTTTTTCTTCCCTTGGTGATTTTTTTGCTAGCCGAGATGTCGCTATTTCCCTCTGTCCCTATTCAGGTCATTTTCATTGCTCTTTTGACATGGTCTAACTTGTTTTACCTTATTGCATGAATACTTTTGGGTTTTTATGTTTTAAGAATTAATAGACAAGTCTTATTTTATCCATTTGTCCTTCAATGCCTTATTTCAATTATATTGTGGTAGCAGGCTTTTAAAAAATTGTGATCAATTTTGAATAGGTTTAGGTATATCAGCTTTATTTATTCATTATTGATCTTATTTATTAATGGAATCAGTTTCTTGAATGATGAGTTTAGGAATCAGTAACACCCAATTTATTGGCAGTAAAGCAACACTAGAACAGTATCATACATGCAAATGTATGATACCTATACCGTGTATGCGCATGACATACATATGCATATGTATGATACATATACCAAGTATGCACATGACATACATATGCTATGTATGTATGCATTTAAATATAGACACATATTTATTTACTACAAAGAGATATCCTGTCTGTTGTTATTAATGTTATTATCTTTACCTTTTAAAAACAAATAGGCACACACACAGTCTGATAGAGACGGAGGGAGGGAGTGTGTACGTGTCCATGCGTATTTTTTAGCACGTCCCAATTGGCCCAGGTGATTCTAATCTAACTTTTTTTGGCCAGAATTTTAGGCATGTAAATATTTTGTATAAAAATGCCAATAAAAATGCAGTCATTCTGTTTGTTTCATGGTGCAATTACCTATTGTGACAATTCCTATTAAGGAAGAGTCTGTTTTCATCAGCATTGCTTTGTACGGAAGGACTGTGTGCCTGGACTGTACTCCTGAGTCTGTTAGACTGTGATGCTTCTTTTTCCACTTACGTGTTATAATAAAAAAGCTGTGCTTCTTTGGAGTACACAGACATGATATATTTAAGATGGATCAGACAATAAAATTTACTTATTTTCTGTGTGATAACTGGTGCTGCTTTCAGTAATAAAACTGAATTATGTATACAGATCTGAAAACAATCTATGAGATATGAGATCATTTTCCTTATATAGCCATAGTTAAATAATTTGTATGACTAGTTTTTATAGTAAACCTGTAAAGGTTTCATTCTCTTTTACTCAATAGAGATTTAAGGTTCAAAACAATCAAATTAAAGAAACAAAACTAGAGATCTGTTGAAGAGTGGAGTGTGTTTATGCTTACAATTTTTTCTCACCTTTTAAATTTTATTTAGTTTTAAACAAGTGTGTAAGGCTTATTTACTTCAAAACTTTTGATTGTTCATTCACTTACTCTATTTATTTTTTTCAACAACATTATTGCAGAATAATTTAAGTACTAACAGCATCCATTTAGACTGTATCATTTGATGCGTTTTGACAGTCCTATACCCTTCTGAAGCCTGCGACAGAATCAAGATAAAAGAACATTTCTGTTGCCCCCTAAATGTTCCTGTGCCTGTGTGTAGCCCACCGCCCTTCCTGCCTGCCACAGGGAGCCAGTGACCTGCTTTTCGTCACTGTAAACTAATTCGCTCTATCATGTAGTATGTACTCTTGTGTAAGGCTTTGTGTGGACATATGTTTTCATTTCTCTGGGGTAATTTCCTAGGAGGGAAACGACTGGGCTGTGTGATGACTCTGTGCTTAACTTTTTTGGAAGCTGCCATTGAGGTCTTCTTTAATTTCTCTCAGTCCTGTTCTGCAGTCTTTAGCGTGTGGGCCTTGCACACTGTTTGGTTAAATTTATTTTTGCACTGTTTAAAATGGAATTTCATGGTGTTAATGTTTGAAAGTGTGATTGATTTTTGTGTATTAACCTTTTATCCTGTGAATTTCCTAAATTCACTTACTTATTCCAAAATATACTTATATAATGTTAGATCCTGAGAGTTTTCTATGTAAACAATCACATCGATGAATAGGTACGGTTCTTCTTGTATTTATCCAATTAGGTATGCCATTACTTTTTTGTGCCTCTTCATTTTTAGTAATAACTGTCTTAAATCTCACATTAATACACCTTTTCCAGCTGTCTTGTGATTACTGATTGCATAGACTGTCTTTTCCAGTTTTTAAACTGTGAGTATATTTATCCCTTTGAGTGTTAAGTGTGTCTTTTATAGTCAGCACTTAGTTTGGATCTTTTAATATCCTGAAATAATTTATACTTTTTAACTGTAGTATATGTTAACATTTAATGTAGTGTGGTTGTTTGAAGTTATGCTTCCTGTTTTGCTCTTTGTTACTCTCTGTCTAAAGTGTTTTTCTTCATCTCCTTTTTTACTGCCTTATTTGGCATGGGCATGAACCCTGTCAGCTTTTGTTTATCTAGGAATGTCTTACTGCCACTTTGTTATTGAAGTACAGTTTTGCTGAATATGGAATTCTTGATTGATAGTTTTCCTTTCACCATTTTGTCTATATAATTCTTCTGCCTTTTACCCTCTATTATTTCTGGTTAGTCGGCTCTTATTTGTATTTTCTTTCTCCTGCAAGAGCAGCTGTTAAATGTGTAGATGTTCTCTGTATACATGAATATTTCTCTTGTTGCTTTCAAGAATTTTTTAAATTGTTGTTTTCTTTTTGGTAGTTTGATTATGATATTTCTAGGTGTGAATCTCTTGTTGTTTATACTTCTTGATGTTTGTTGATCTTCTTGTATCTGTAGATTAATGTATTTCATCAAATTTGAAAAGTTTTTAGCTGTTATTAAAAAAAAACATATATTTTCTCTACCTCTTCCCCTCTTTTCTGTCTTATTGGGATTCATAGAGCACATTTGTTGAAATAGGTCAAATTGTCTCACAGGTCTCTGAGGTTTTGTTCAGTTTTCTAAAATTTTCTTTTATTTCCAATCTCTGATTAGATAGTTAATATTCTTCTGTCTTCAGTTTCACTCATTCGTTATTTTGTTATCTCCATTTTCTCTTTAAGCACATTTCTAATTCTAAATATTTTATCTTTTATTTCTAAAATTTCCATTTGGCTTTTTGAAAATTAAGTCTGATTCTTTGCTGGAATTTCCTTTCTTTTCACTTGTTCCAAGCATCCTTTATTTTACATATTAGGTAGTTATGGTTATAATAGCCAATTCAGTCCTCTAAAATAACTCCAGGGTGTTGGTCTTCTTGTTTGGCACATACTGTTGTTTGCAATGTGGTCATACTTTTCTGGCTTTTCCTATGTCAGGTTATTTTTGGATTGGATCTTGGACATTTTGAATTTGATGTTGTGTAGTCTCTGGATTTTGTTAGATAGTACTCTTGGGCTTTCGTTTTGGGCAAGTAGTTAGCTTGATTCCCTTCAGATAGCATCTGTCATGTCTGCCATGGTCAGCTGCTCGCATCTCGTCTCTGATGTTTAAGCTCAGATGCAGTCGTGCTCACACTTCCTGTTTTCATACGTGGTTTATGTATTCTGCATTTATTCGTAGAATCAGGCGTTCCTTTGGCTCTCTTTTTTGTAGTATTTACTTCTTACTTTCCTCTGACTGCTGTTGTTTGGGGCACTTTCCCTCTGATCCAGAAATACACAGCTGATTTTCCCATTGTGATTTTAGCTGTCTGTCTTTCCAGTGGCCCTCACTGTGGGCATCCCTGGGGTGAAGCCATCCAAAAGGGAGGAGGGGCTGGATTTCCCTTTTATTTTTCATTGTGGCTTGACTCCATTCTAAAAATTTCTGGCACTTGTTTGGTTTCCAGAAATATCAGCTAGTTATTTTTTTAGTGTTTTGTTCAGATTTTACAGCTGTTATTTGTGAGATGTTCAGTTTATTATTAGAAGCTTGTTACTTCATATCAGAAATATATGAAATAAAAAACCTCTTATTTTAGAAAACAGTTCTAAATTTTATTCTCAGTGCATCATATGCTCATTGTGGGAGATTGGGAAGGGCTAATAAATTATAACAAATATGAAAAAAATCACCTTTAATCCACATTAATATTTCAATATAATTCTTTGATATTGCACAACTGAGTATGATGTATATAAAATTAAAAAAATATGTTTTTGCTTAAAATTACATGAGGGGTGTTTTTTTCAAGCCATTGAATGTTTTTGGCAGATATTTTAAGGCAGTATGACATTCCGTGCCTGTAACGTTTTGTGTGACCATTTCTTAGTGCTCTTCACAGTGGTTGTTCACAGGTTTTTACTTTTATATATGACTTTGTGACAGACATCTTTGTATATATATTATTGTGCCCTTTTCATCTTATTAGTTCGTATTAGTTTCATATTATTACTTCTTTCATATTTTAGTTGCCTAAAAGTACTGGATTTCAAAGTGAACAATGATGTTTAAAGTTGTTCTTATATACAAGTCCATTGCTTTTCAGAAAGTTTGATCCATTAAATGCCTGTGAGTGTGTGCAGCTTACTGTATCTTCCAATCATTACCATTAGATTGTTGATATTTTCTCATGTAATAGGTGGGGACACTCATCTGTTTTTGGCAGTTTTTTCTTAGCTATTTTGGTCAAATTTTTTTGTATAATTAAAAAACATCTACGTCTGCCTGTTTCAAGAATCTGTTCATGTTCCATGCCTATTAAATATATGTTTCATTCTACTTTTTAAAATAGCTGCTTTTAAAGCTCTTTTAATGTTAGGAGAAACAGAGCCTAATTTCCTACCTGTAATACTTATTAACTATGAAAATAATTTCTTCAGTGTATCCTTTCTTTTTGACCGTCTCCTTGAGTATCTTCATGTTTGCACTATCATTTCACCTACCAGGTAATCCAAATGTGCCAGACCTGATGGACTGGCCCTAAGGAAATCAGATTTAAAAAATATACAGAATTGGACTTGGATTGAAACTTAAGAGCAATTTCAGATTCTTATAACTTTTTATTTTGGGTTTAGAGAGAAAATATTTTCCCTTTTATGGAATGTGAAAAACTACTTTCTTTTCATTTCAGTGTTTTCATACGTAGTTTTATATTTGAATAGTCAGTATTATACAACTGAAAAATATAATATTTTAGGTAATATTCATTAACTTTTTGGTGAAAATGTGCTTTGATAATAATACAAAATCAATGCGTGTTTTCTGTAAGAGGCAGCTTCCTCTGTGGGACAGGCCCTTGGCACACTGATTGGGTGTTGGGTTTTACCTGGGATTTTCTATGCTGTGCATTGTTTGGACATTTCCATGGGGACCTGGGGGAGTCAGGGACTTTTGTTCTACTCCACTTCTGCAGACACTTTGTGCTTAGCATGGAGGGTGGTGTTGAAGTACAGGTAACATGTTATATGCTCTATGTTTGCACTGGGAGCTCTAGTTCTGTGATGTGAATTGAGACGTCTGTTCCCCATTCTGATCGTCTGTCCACTTCCACTCGGCACCCACGGGGTTCATGGCAGCCCAGCCTCTCGAGTCCACACCGTCTGCTTCTGTGCTTTCTGTGTCCAGGATTGGTGGCTAAGAGTGTATTTAATTATAAGACACCGTGATGGATCATTTCATTAAATAAGAGTGATTCTAGCTCATACCTCACACAATATATTTGCTGTGTGGAGGACTGTGTAAGGCTGACCACCAAGTCTGACTCATTAGTACTAATAATTTATGTCTAAGCCTGAGGATACTGTGTATAGAAAGAATAACTCTACTTTTGAAAATTGTAAGACAGAGCAAAATATTAAGATTCATAAACCAAATTCCATAGAAAAAGGAAACAGCAATGAATTGAGAAACAATTTTGGTATATGTATATACATATTGACTTTAATGTACTAACAGCATTTCATAACATAACTAGTTTTGCTACCAGTGACTCTTTTGGTCAGGGTATTGTCATGGAGTTGAAATGTAACCCCCTAAGAGATCCTAATTTGGCTAGATCTTGACTTACAAATAATTGGCTGTTTTCATGCACATTAATTTTCATATTCATAGAGAAATAATTCAAATTTTAATACTGCAGAAATCTCTGAACTCTAAATTTCATGTGTGTAATACTAGGATTTAACTATGCCTTAGAAGAGAAGGCAATGGCACCCCACTCCAGTGCTCTTATCTGGAAAATCCCATGGACGGAGGAGCCTGGAAGGCTGCAGTCCATGGGGTCACTGAGGGTCGGACATGACTGAGTGACTTCACTTTCACTTTAGAGGAAATATCAATTGTGTTTTATATGGTACTTGTGGCATTTGTGGCATTTCAGTCCATCTTTTCAGAGGTGAGTAGAAGTTCTAGTCATTTTAAAAGGGAACAGTCAATTGATAGAGAAACCTAGGAATTTGTACATTTTCTACATCTTACTAGGAAATATGGGGGCTTCCCTGATGACTCAGTTGGTAAAGAATCTACTGGAATGTGGGAGATGTGGGTTAGATCCCTGAGTTGGGCAGATCCCCTGGAGAAGGAAATGGCTACCCACTCCAGTTTCCTTGCCTGGAGAATTCCATGGACAGAGGAACTTGGCGGGCTACAGACCGTGGGGTCGCAAAGAGTTAAGACGCAACTGAGCGCGATTAACACACACACACTACTAGGAAATAAGAATCATTTACTAAACTCTCTGTGACCCCATGGACTACAGTCCATGGAATTCTCCAGGCCAGAATACTGGAGAGGGTAGCCTTTCCCTTCTGCAGGGGATCTTTCCAACCCAGGGATCGAACCCAGGTCTCCCACATTGCAGGTGGTTTCTTTACCAGCTGAGCCACAAGGGAAGCCCAAGAATACTGGAGTGGGTAGCCTATCCCTTCTCTAGCAGATCTTCCCGACCCAGGAATCAAATCGGGGTCTCCTGCATTGCAGGTGGATTCTTTACCAACTGAGCTCTCAGGGAAGCTTACTAAACTCAGTTGTCAGCAATTAAGATTAATTTACTCAGTTGGCTCTATAAACGTTAACTTTCTTTACGTGAAAAACACTGAGCTGGGTGCCAAGAGAATTGCTGTAGAGAAAGTAAAGTCCATTATGTAGCCTCATGTCAGTTCAAGCCTGGTTTCCCACCCAGTGATTTAACAAGTGAAGCTTTCCGTTTTCATTACGTTTCTGACTTCAGAACTGTGAATGAGGGACTGTGAGCCTTCCCTGAACATACACTAGGAGGGAGACAGGAGAGGACATGTAGATGGGTAGTAGGTTGTGAATTGGGGCAAGGAAACCCCTTAGACTTCATCCTGCACGTGATCGGGGCCCCCGAATGTACTCTCCTCTGGCTCATAGGTCACGATGAGATGGTGGACTCTTGGAAGGTTTATTAGCAAAGGAGGAGAGTGGCTCGAGTGGGACTTGTCTTTAAAGACTTTAGAAGTTCTGTGTTGCCTGGATTTGGGCAGGAAAACGAGATGTGATGCCAGATAGACTTTATTGCTGTGTGTTGGGGAGATGATGAAGGACTGGATTGAGTACAGTGATGTGAATATGAATAGATAGAGAATAAGCACTTAAAAAACACTGGAAGCAACTCCAGGATCAGGTAGTAAGTTGAGGTGGAGGTAAGGGAGAGAAGCATACATTAAAGGCAGTCCCAAAGTTCAGAGTGAGTGAGTGGGAGAGTGTTAGGAGTTAAGGCTCAGGAGAGGAGCAGAAACCAGGACCTGTGAGACGGGCTGTGTTCTGTCTGGTCTCCGGGGTTGGAGGACGATGCTGGCCGTGCAAGGCTGTGGAAAGGGGGTCAGTCTGGGTCGAGCCCCACACTTGGAGGGACTGTGATTCCTGCTTCTTACTTAAGTTTTCTTACCTTTAGAGTTATGACATACTCTCTAAGAGTTATCCTACTGTTGATTTCCAGTGAGGTCAGTTTGAGGTGTTGAAGGACCATCCATCTTATTAGGAGGCGGTATACGTGAAGAGGCTAGCATGGCCTCTGTGTGTCTGAAGGGTTGGGACCTGGGGCCCGCGCTCAGTTCTTGTCTACAGATGTGGTGGCTGCAGGCTCAGACTGCGCATGCTCCTGCAAGCTCAGCCTGCACATGCTCCTGCAGGTAGCAAGTGCAGTGTGGGAAGCAGAAATGGTGGTTGGAGCTCGGGAGGCTGGTCACACAGAGTGTGGGGTGCAGGCAGAGGAGTGAGGATGGGGAAGACACCAAGGACAGTAGAGCCAGTCAAGGGCCAAGAATTTCAAGGCCACCGGTACCGAGCCATAAGGACCTAAAAAAATATAAAATAAAAAAAGGAGGAAGCGTTCCCCTCAAGCCTCTTGGTTGGCACTGTATTTCCAACACGTTGCTTTTCATTCTTCCGTCAACTGTTTCTGTTCATTTTTCCCCTCCTCATTGCTTCGGAGGGGTATTCATTCAGTGTTTTCCCATGCGGGTGCCAAGGTGGGTTTCAGTTGGAATACAGATTCTAATTCAGACTGTGGGTTCATTACAGTAGCTGTTGGTGTCTTAGCTACACGGTCAGAGCCCAGTGTTGACTTTCACTTGTTGCTTCTCCTCAAGTGAGGGTGAGAGCTGCTGTGGGGGAACAGGCAGAGGAGGAAGGGCCTCCTGTGTCCCCCGTCCAGTGGGTCTGCAGCTGGGCCCAGAAACATCCCTTTTCCACAAGCATAGGCCTTTTGGATGCTGGTGATCCAGAGATTTGCAACATTCAGATAATGTAGGACCAGTACTAGTTCCCAGAGAGGAAGAAATCATGGAGGTCATGTCTCACTTTACAGATAAGGAATCCCGGAAGTAAAAAGGGCAAATAAAAGGGTGTCAACAGAATCACCCAGGTGGTTAGTGTAGGGTTCCAGCTCCGTCAGAGCCTTTCATATGCTTCCCTGAGACTTTTGTAGTTAGCTGTATTGGACTATAGATACATAATATTTGGGAATTAACTTAGATCTAAGTAATGATGCCATTTTGTGAATGTCTCTTCCTATCTTAGCAAAACAAATAATTAAGGAAAGCATGTTCGTGCTAATTGTCAAAGCAAGCAAGATTTACCCAGGATAAGCACCTGATCAGGTTATCCCTCAGTGGGTAGTCAAGAACTGAGTGTAAAATGCTTTATAAATCTCATAGAATTTCGCCTAATTAATAGCAAGCATTTTAATTTTGTTTTAAATATCCATATAAATGATAACTCATTTTTTTTAAAGTTATTAAAAGTGTCTGGTTGTTTATTTTGCCTTACAGTGTTCACTTTTCTCTGCTTATTTTTGTCTTATTACCAGTTTTTAAAAAAATCCCAGTGTTTATAGTATGTTATGTTTAGAAAGCTACACAATATATAAAATAGGTAACTTTGAGATCCACTGACTACATAAGTTTAATTTTTAATCAATTTAATTTTCTATACTTTTTATGTGTAGATCAACCCAAACATTGAAATAGTTCCAAAGTTAAATAAGATTTACTGTACTTTGATTTAAATATAGGAGTTACCCTTATGGTAACTTATTCAACTTATTCAGCGTATGGTTTTATTCAACACATTTTTCTGCTTCAAGTAAAAAATGTTTAACTGTTAAATTATCAATTAAAATACTAGTTTTTATCTCTATGACTTTTTTATAAGATATAATAAGCAAGGTAATTTAAAGTTACCTAATGTAGTTTTAAATTACTGCATTAGAAAGGTGCTTTATGCACTTCATTAGCTTATGGAAAAATTGAAATGCTGCAATAATTGTAAATTACAATATGTAATATTCGCCCAAACTGCTTTTTATACTAAGCACTCTTAACAAATTGAAACACTTTAGTAGCATTAAATCATTCATGGAGTATGTATGAACAGAAACTTAATGTTAATTCTTCAGTGTTTTTTTCATTATAAGATTTCTTATTTATAAAGTAACCACATCTAATTTAAAGAAAATATTATTGCCACTCTACTTTATCTGCTTCTCATCAGTAGAATAACAGAAACTAGACTGAAAACGTGAGGAAACCACGGGTGTTGTGCTGGCGTCTGGCTATTCCATCAGGAAGCACAGAGTCCGAGCAGGGCCCCCTTTGGGAGCAGGCCGGGTGATGCCGCAGCATTTGGTGTCCTCCGTGACACGTGAGTGTCTTTTGTCGCCTGCAATCACGTCCACGCGCCTGAGCCCGGGCTATGGGGACTGAGCGGTGCTGCTTTGCTGCGGGTCAGCTTTCATGGACAATTAGTGTCCTCACAGGACTCGGGCCGCCACTTGTCGGAAGTGTTTACCGTAAGGACCTCATCTTGGGCCGGAGCAGCCACATCCCGGGCCTGGGTCTCTGGGGAAGCGGTTCCTGTGAGCCTTTTCTTGGCGACAAGTCATGCGATGGCTCCTTGCTCCGTGCCCGGCGTCACTTTTGTAAGAAGCCTTAGGCCGTTCAAATTTCCTGGCTGTTCTTCCTCTGCGCTCGTCGCGTTTGCTCCTGTCCCCTCTCGGTAGCTGTCAGGGCCTACGGGGCGTGATTGTTCTGACAGGACTGGAAGGCGCCGTCTTCCTGCTGTTGGGCTCTGTGTCAGGATCCACACGTCTGAAGCCCCGCGAGCTGACTGGTTCCAGCAGCCCCGGAAGTCAGCCAATAAATCTTCACCGTCACCCCTCACGGCCACCTGATTGCTCTTCTTACCTCATCGCACCGAGAAAACGGACACTTCAGAACCAGGGTTCCGCAGCCCCACAGGTAGACAGGGACTTGAAAGGTTGACCTTTGAAGGTTGTCAGGAGACGCTTGTGGACACCTGTGACATTTCCGTGCTTCAGTTTTATTTTGCCATTCGTGGGCTTTTTGTTTTGGAAAGGCGTTTCTATGCGTGCTTACAGATTACAAAAAGATTATCTTCATATGACAGTTTTCTTTTCCACAGGCCCTTAATCTTTTATAGATGTGTTTAAGTTTTCAAAAGACACTGCAAGTTTTAAATATTCTCCGATATCTAAGAATGATGTTTTAAGCACCAGGAAATAAAGAAGCTGAATGTCCTCACTTGTATATGAATTTGATATACCATATACCATATATGATATACCATTTTGTGCTTTTTAAAAAAATATTTACATTTTGGTTTTCAGTTACATTTTTTGGAGAGAAGAAAAGCACACACACACATGTTCATTTGTCATTTTTTTTTTTTTGTATATGTACTTTACCCTTGTAATACTCCTCCCAAGTAAATTCTCTTTGTTTAAAATCAGTAATTCCTTATTAGGCACAGAGTTCGTTTTATAAAAGGCCCTGGATTGTACAGATTCAAGGAAAACATGACCTTGGGTGTCTCAGCTCGACATGTACAAACAAGGTTGGCATTTAGTTCTGCTGTTTGTTTGAATTCAGGAATCTCAGTGAAATTGCTCATCTCAACACTGTTAGTATTTTCTCTTTTCTGATAACTTCTGAGATACTACAGATTCATTTTCTCTCTAGCATAGGGATGTTCCCTTTTTGTCTCTCATAAATTTTCATAGGTGAGTGTTGAATATATTGTCCTTCACATGTTGGCCAGGTCCATTGATAGGCCCTTAGTGGATATGAAATTAACATTACTCTTTGGCAAATAACAATTACAAAGATGTTTTCCTTCTGTCCTTTTGATATATTTAAACAAACAACTATGCTAAGGGAAATTACTGTGGATGTTTAATTGTCTGGTTTTCTTGTGATGCAACAGCCTTAAGTATAATTTTTTTTTTTGATGCCCAGTTCTTAAATTCTGAGGTGTTATGTTGTGTAATCCATGTAGAAGATTTCCTGTGACCTGTTTTGTTTCTGTTCTGTTCTCATGAACTGATGCTATTAAGATGGGCCAGTGAACCTGCTTTTAGTTTAGTAAATATACTGGCTTCAAATGGATATGTGCTAAAAGAGAAGATAATTCTTTTCAGTTGTGAGAACTGTAAGCCATGATAAATGATTTTCCTTTACAAACTTCCGCATCTCTGAGACAGTATTAGTTTTTCCTTTAATTACCGGCTGCCGTAATGCTTCCTATCCATAACTGTCGGCAGAGTGGACTGTCCCCGAGCAGAGGGTACGGCCTGTTTACTCAGCCGTAGCGAAGAGTGCTCAAGCCCCACCAAGTCTGAACTGCGGCGCGGGGGAGCGTCCTTCATTTAAATATTTAAATATTAATGTTTAATTGTAGAGGCAGGAAACTTCAATGTCATTTTAAGGATACCCAACTTTACCCGGGCGTCTTTGTCCCTTACCAACTTTAGGGCCTTGTCTTGAATCTTCATGTCGCGTGGAGGGAGGCAACCTTGCGGCCATTTTGGAAAGTCAGAAGGTTTTTCTGTCTTCTTATTTTCTTCTTTTCCCCATTTTAAAAAAACAACCACAGAGAAGCTGTTGTCAAGGGTGGCTCTCTCAAAAATGGCTTAGTTGACATTAGCTGAAAATGAGCAGAACGACACTAACTACTAATTGATTACAGTAATTACCAGTCTTTGGCTAGTTTGTATTGGCAAACTCTATGTACTCCTGGAATAAATGTGAACTTGCAGAATGCAAGGAAAAGGTCACTCTCATTTGCATGATAGGCTTCATTAGAATATGCTAAGGACGAGACCTAGTGTTTTATGACTTCAGGTGATGAATAGCTACCATATTACTCTGCTAGATGAAAGCATGTTTCAGTCACCTTAATTTACATGCATTTTTTTTTTTTTTAATTCCAAGAAAAATCTTTTAGGTTATGGCAGTGGAGAAGCATATTGTGATTTGAACCGAAATATTTTATGTGTTTGCTTTTTGAAATAGCAAAAATCTTTTAGGTAGGATTATTTTGAAGGCTATTTTTAATGGTAAGGTTAGAATAATGATAAAGCCTTTTCTATATTAGATCTTCTAGTATTATAACTTTTGTCAGTCATAAAAGAAAATGGTTTTTTAGTGGTTGTTTGAATAAAATATAGGTTAACTCATTGGAGCTTTAATTTTAGATTTTAGCTTACATCTTTAGTATGCTGTAGACTTATTACCTAGTGAGCTTTATTGAATCCTAGAATACATTGATTTTCACTTTAAAATAATGCAATTTCATCACTTCATTAATTTTTTCCTCTTAACATTTATGCTTAATTAGTACTATTTCTGTACTGAGATCTAAAAAAAAATACAAGATGTAGGTACAGCCATTATATAATGCCTATTTTTACTGGAAACTGGGACACACAGGATACCTTTGCCAGTTGTTTTCATGGCATCTGTTCAGTGCAAAAGTGGTAGGGGTTGTATAAAAATAAAATAAGGATAATTCTCTGCAACCCTATCTAAATACATATTTTTAAAGTCAAGAATTATGTTTCCCATTACACAAATGTTCTCATTTATGGTCTCTGATCGTATAGTGATGGCTCCTATTAGCTGTCATTATCCTCATATTCTCATTATGAGAGAAAAATACTCTTAGCTCCTAAAAGTATCTTTATGAGAAGTATCAGCTCCTAATTAGCAGTGACTATAATCTGTTGGAACACAGGGTTAACACTTCCTAGATATGTTGCTATTATAAAGTTTCTTCATCTTCGAGAAGCCATTCCTCTGAGTAAAACTATGTAGAGAATGAAAAAGTGGACAATTTTTTCTTTCATCAGATGCGGTTTTGTAATAAAATTGTACAATGAGCTTGCAACAGCTTTTTAAAATATCATTGCTGCCACTGAATAGGTCTATAATTTATTTATTCAGGAATGTTGGAGGCATTGTTGATTTATTTGTTTTTAGAGAAGTTTTGTTAAGCGAGATAATGAGCAGAGCTGGTGTTAATCATTTACTATGCAACTCTAAAGAATGAAAATTTTGCATATTTTTAGCACTGTTGGGGAAAATAAATTCACTCAATGCTAATGGTCTGTTGTATAATTTTAAAAAATACTATCTTACTCTGGAGAAATATGATATACTCATGTGTTTTGCTAAAAGCTAAACTAATCAATATATAATTATACGTTTATATGTGCATATATATTAAGCGATCATGATTATTTGTTATCTGTAAAGATGAAAAATTATTTATTGTTGGTTGTTTATTATTATTGTTGGACCTATTGCCATAGGTCCCGGGTTGGAGCCCTGGGTTGGGAAGATCCCCTGGAGGAGGGCATGGCTACCCACTCCAGTATTTTTGCCTGGAGAACCCCATGGGTGGAGGAGTCTGGCGGGCTGCAGTCCATGGGGGTCACACAGAGTCGGATACGACTAAGCAGCAGCGGCAGCAATGCCATAGGTGACCACTGTACTTTCTCATATATACCTCTAGGTATACAGGTTCACCAAAGAACTACAGGTGTCAATGTGTGTGTGTGAGTGTGTGTGCACACAAATATAGATGTACGCACACACATGTTTAGGTATATATTTTCAGAGGATCACAGACAGTTTTTTTAATATTCTGATTTGGAGTGATGCTAATTTTTAAATTCTTAGGGTGGTGTTACACATTCTAGATTTAAAGCAATTCTAGTAAAATTAGGTATAATCATTTAAAACGCTAATTATGCATATATATATGTATATATATGTGCGTTTGTGTGAGGGCGTCCCAGCTGGTGTTAGTGATAAAGAACCCGCCTACCAGTGCAGGGGACACAAGTTTGATCCCTGGGTCAGGAAGATCCCTTGGAGGAGGGCGTGGCAACCCACTCCAATATTCTTGCCTAGAGAATCCCACAAACAGAGTAGCCTGGCGAGTTACAGTCCGTGGGGTCACAAAGAGTCAGACAGGACTGAAGCAACTTAGCATGCAGCATGCATATATATATGAATAGGATCTTTTGCTGTATGTCTTCTGTTTGAGAGCATTTGGATGTTTATTAAAAACTTGGCTTTCTAAAACAAGGACAAATTCATTTCAAACTCTGAAAGTTTTTTATGTTGGGTTTTATGATATTTTGTTGATTTCTGTAAATATTAGTTGAAATTATGAAGATAAGTGTCATACAATATAAAATTTGGGGATGGATTGAAAATTAGAAGTATACAGTGGTAACCATGTCTTGGGTGAGTTCAGTGTCTTTCTTTATGTTCACTATTCAATTAAGAAGTCAGACATTATTTTCTGTTCAGTTCTGTCTATATGAATTGAATACTGTAGGATTTGTACTTCTGAATGAACACTGGAAGATGAGTACTAGAATTTCTAAAGTTAATTTCAGGTATATCATAGAAATTGTAAGTCACTTTAAGGAGATTTGAAAAGGAATGTGAACTTTCCTGAAGTAAAATATTTGATGTCTTGAGTTACTTATCTCTTAGTCAGGTTATACGATAAAAACTCCTTTGCAGTAGACTTTTTACATTACTTGAATCTTGAGACATCCATCCTTTGTAATTTTGGTATATGACTATGATTAAGACTTCCTGGGAAAATCTTATATACACACATGCACACGTATACATGTGTATGTATATGTGTGTGTATATATATATATAATGTATCTGAAACTTTATGTATATGCAAATATACACATCAGTAAACATACATATGTACAATAAATAATTTGAACAGGCATGTACATGCTTCTAAATTAGCCTAAAATAACCTTTGTAATTTAATTAAAGTGACTATTTTATCTCACTTGGATGTGATGAAAGACAGCTGTAAGCTGAATTATTTAAGCAAAAAGCAAGCACTGTAAAAGCATTTATAGGACAGTGTAGGGCAGAGAGCCCTCATTTTTGGTATAACAAGGAAACTAGCTCTTTCCTGCATCCTCAATGAATCAACCTTTTAATTATAACTTGACTTCCCATGGGCCTTATAAACCGGTGATAATTCATGCTGGTCAATCAATATAAGCATTCTGGTTTATTTAGTATTTTTTCATGGTTTTTATCTAAATATAATAGTATCCTGATTTATTCATCTGTTTTGTTTTCTTTTAATTTGGCCAACTCTAGATACACTGTGACGGAGAAGGCAGTGGCACCCCATTCCAGTACTCTTGCCTGGAAAATCCCATGGATGGAGGATCCTGGCAGGCTGCAGTCCAGGGGGTGGCTAAGAGTCGGACACGACTGAGTGACTTCACTTTTACTTTTCACTTTCCTGCATTGGAGAAGGAAATGGCAACCCACTCCAGTGTTCTTGCCTGGAGAATCCCAGGGATGGGGGAGCCTGGTGGGCTTCCGTCTATGGGGTCACACAGAGTCGGACACGACTGAAGTGACTTAGCAGCAGCAGCAGCAGATACACTGTGAAGTCATGTTATTAGGACCCTGGAGTTGAAGATATGTTCTTGGACTAGAGATTGACTTTATCTTTAAATTCATAAATTTATATCTGATATTCACCCAAACTATTTTATATTTAGTCTCCATGTTGAATCCGTATCTCTCAAACATTGACAATTTCCCTTGGTTGTCAAATGTACACGCCTAAGTTTTTGTAACAATGAAGAGTACACTGGGCATGGAAACTTCCTCTCTTATGTCAGTGACAGAGGCTGCAAACCGAGAGTAGGTGCTGTCTGGACTGTCATTCTCTCTGAATAAACTGTCCAGCCAGATTTTACTATGATCACCTGCTGTAGCATTGAAAGTGGAACCCTGGGGTGAAGAAAAGTTTACGAGGCAAAAGCAGTATGGTTCTTGCCTGGAATTCTGCATGTGAAAGTGAAAGTTGTGCAGTCATGTCTGACTCTTTGTGACCCCATGGACTGTAATCCATGGAATTCTCCAGGCCAGAATACTGGAGTGGGTAGCTGTTCCCTTTTCCAGGGGATCTTCCCAACCCAGGATCAAACCCAGGTCTCCCACATTGCAGGCAGATTCTTTGCCAGCTGAGCCACCAGGGAAGCCCAGGAATACTGAAGTGGATAGCCTATCCCTGCTCCAGGGTGTACCTTCCTGACCCAGGAATCTAACAAGGGTCTCCTGCATTGCATAGGGATTCTTTACCAGCTGAGCTACCAGGGAATTCTGCAAATCAATTGGGAAAGCTGAGACAACAATGAGAAGAATTCCTGAAGTACTTTTTAATGGTAAATTACATTCTGGGATGATTCTGGGTATTTTAGCTCATTAGCTGTGTATAGTCATCAAAGCGTTGCTTTTGATTCTTCATGTTTCCTATGCTCTGCATTTGATTTAGTAAAGATGAAATTTGGAAGACTTAAAATAGAATTGAGGATATTAAGAGAATGGATTTTCCATAGAGAACAATTGTGTAAGGAACCCTATCTCTCCCCCTTACTGTAATATTTAAGAGGACATACTTCCTTAACTATAAAAGAATAACATTTAGAAATTAACAGCCTGAAAGAACAGTTAAATATTTGCCTTCTTAAATATATAGTGAAATTTAATTTGAAGAGAGATGAGACCAGTACCTGAATTAGTTTGAGACATAAGAAATTGCTGATTTTGGGGCTGCCTTTTTTCTATTTAGTTCAACCTAATATTTTTTAGAGATAGCCTAAATCATGCTTTGTTCTATTTTGAATATTTGTTAATAAAGCATACAAGTCTGCTCTTTGCTGTTTTGTTTAAAGTAAAATCAGAACTCAGAGATGAAGATTACCATTTTTTGTTCGGCTCATATTATTTTAGGAATTGGTTGGGTATTTAAACAATTTTTCCCCCCGTTGTTTCTTCCTCGCTTGTAGAACGTGGCTACAGTAACCCACAGTGTCTCTCCTCAGATTTTTCTACTGAAGTGAAGGGACGCTCCACCTGTGTTGTCTTAGTGTCTTGTCTGGTCAGTCTTTGTCTATAAGTGCTGCGGTTTGGATAAAAAGTAGTATCTTACTTTATGTATGGTGTGTTCTTGATGTAGTTAACGACTGAATTTAGAATAATTATGGACATTGAGGCCATTTAGGACCCATATTTTAATTGTTCGGAAACCACTAAGTAAGGAAACTAGGAAGGGTGGAGAGAGGAGGAAAGATTTGGGAGATGTAGGAAGCTGACTCGCAGTGGGGAAGGGTGGCTTTGGGTGTGAAGCTTGGACGATGAGCTAGAAACAGAGGGAGAGAACACCCGAGAGGGGGCACGGGGCAGTGCTTAGGGACTACAGTGTCGCGGGAAGCATTTAAGTTATGCAGGATTTACAGTGACCTCATTTAGCTGGGGATATGTATTAAATGGCAGGTAGTTGGAGGTCGAGTTTAGAGCTTGAACGAGAGATTCAAGCAGCAAATAATGTGTGCCTGTTTTTATGTGGACATAAGCAAAAAAATATTTAAGAATCATTATTATATAGTTGCTGGAATTATGGAAGTGAGTGATAATGACCAGATAGAAAAAATATATATATTAAAAAAAAACAGTATAGCACTAACTTTTGTTTCTCCTTGCTCCCCAACTAGAACAGACAGGAATGTGATTGGTTAGGCTTATCTTGTTTGTAACCCCATGGACTGTAGCCCGCCTGGCTCCTATGTCCATGAGATTTCCCAGGCGAGAATACTGGAGGAGGGTGCCATTTCTTTCTCCAGGGGATCTTCTTGATTCAGTGATTAAACCTGTGTCCCCCAGGTCTCCTGCATTGGCAGGCAGGTTCTTTACCCGCCGAGCCGCTGGAGAAGCCCTATCCACCTGCTTGTGTGTGTGTGTGTGACACCCCAATTCTCCTTTAATGTTTTGGTTCTTCCTTAGATATAAGGTAATAGGATGATAATATGAAGCTTTCATATTTATGAAATAAAAAAGATTCTCCGTGAGTTTTTAAATTACTAAATCAGATAAGGACCATTGTAAAGTTTATTTGAAGTAGAGAATATTCCCTTTTAGGATAAGTAGTGATAAAATCCTAATGAGTTGTCACAGTTTTAAGATTGTGAAATTCCCTAATTGGTATTCATACAGGTATTTTTAATGGAGATAACCTCTTGCAATCTAAAGATGTTGTGAAAGAAATTTTACTGTACTCCTTCTGCCTTTATCTGGGACATTTTGTTTTCTTACGTGTTTATATATTGTGTTTGTTGCCTCTAAAAGAATAGGTGTATTATGATTTGTTACCTGCTTTCTGCTCATAAGACACATTTTTTCATAGTTTAACGTTTTTGAATTGTTATGTGTTTAATTAGGCCGTAAATATGGTGGTATTTTTTTCACCTTTGAAATGGATGTTTTTAAGTCATTTCTCTATCTCAAAATCGGTATTCAGAATCAGAATGAAGTGACACTGGACAACACATTATTGTAACTCTTGGCACAAGTCCTTCAGTGACATCACGGGCCCTTTGGTTAGTTGATTGCAATTTGAGCTCTCTAGTTATTTCATGTTATGGAGTCCAGTGTTTAACCTCTGGCTGAAACACTGGTATTCCTGACTTGGAGGCAGTAGATTAACCTGAGGATTGGTGATGTAGTCAGTGTTCCTCCCCAGGTTTCCTCTCTTACTGGTCACCTTCTTGGGAAACGGTCCCTGATTTGTATGTTCTCACTGCCCTGAGGCAGCTTGGAGCTTCCCCAGGGATATTTTTATTCATCTTTGTACCTCCAGGGCTCCATCACGACACTCACATACTATACTATATGTGAGAATGGAAGTAGGGTAGCGAGTGGACTCACGACCTCTGAGCTGACCATGGCCCAGAACTGGTTTTTCTTTGTAAAGGTCCATGATGTTACAGACTTGGTGAAATGCCACCTCTGTAGTCAACATGATGGAACTTGTAGTTTGCTTAGATGCTTTTCCTCTTAAATAGCATGAGAGGCTGGCTGGGAAATCAAGAAAAATTAATTTGCCTCTAGCTACTATGTTTTTATTTTACTAAATAAGACATTGGTTATAGAATATTTTAAAATTACAGAAAATTCTGAATAAGAATTCTAGCTTAGTATTTCTGCACAGATAGTTACAGTGAATTTTTAATTTATTTATTTATGTATATATTTATTTTATTAATCAGATCATCTGTTTTTGTTTACATTTGTAGATGACATGAAATTTAAAGCAATTTTTTTTCCAAATTATACTAAAGTGTTTCTCTTTAACGAAAATATGGTATATTGATATATTCTTTATTGTGATTTTAACTTATCTTTCATTTAAACCTAAAATATAGATTTAAATCAAGGTCCTTCAAACTAAATAAATGCATGGAGAGGATATAGGCTTATGTTTGGCATGATTTTTCTTTCATTAAAGCTGGTTATGTTTATAATTGAAAGGTATTAATGTATGTACATTTTCTGATTATATTGCAAAGGACAATAGCTATAATATTTCTTTCATAGAAATGTAGCAATAAGAATTATTATAACTGTAGACCTGTAGGGGTCTTTCACAGAGGCTTTGTGTGAATATACCTTTTCTGAATTTTAGAATGCATATTGAGATTGTTGCTATGCTTTTTACTTATTCCTTATTGCCAAACTCAGACTTAAATTGAAGAAAGTAGGGAAAACCACTAGACCATTTGGGTATGACCTAAATCAAATCCCTAACGATTATACAGTGGAAGTGAGAAATAGATTTAAGGGACTAGATCTGATAGACAGAGTGCCTGATGAACTATGGATGGAGGTTTGTGATATTGTACAGGAGACAGGGAGCAAGACCATTCCCATGAAAAAGAAATGCAAAAAAGCAAAATGGCTGTCTGGGGAGGCCTTACAAATAGCTGTGAAAAGACGAGAAGCGAAAAGCAAAGGAGAAAAGGAAAGATACACCCATTTGAATGCAGAGTTCCAAAGACTAGCAAGAAGAGATAAGAAAGCCTTCCTCAGTGATCATAGCAAAGAAATAGAGGAAAACAATAGAATGGGAAAGACTAGAGATCTCTTCAAGAAAATTAGAGAAACCAAGGAACATTTCATGCAAAAATGGGCTCAATAAAGGACAGAAATTGTATGGACCCAAAAGAAGCAGAAGATATTAAGAAGAGGTGGCAAGAATATACAGAAGAACTGCACAAAAAAGATCTTCATGACCCAGATAATCATGGTGTAGTCATTTACCTAGAGCCAGACATCCTGGAATGTGAAGTCAGGTGGGCCTTAAGAGGCATCAGTACGAACAAAGCTAGTGGAGGTGATGGAATTCCAGTTGAGCTATTTTAAATCCTAAAAGAGATGCTGTGAAAGTGCTGCACTCAGTATGTCAGCAAATTTGGAAAATGCTGCAATGGCCATGGGACTGGAAAAGGTCAGTTTTCATTCCAATCCCAAAGGCAATGTCAAAGAATGCTCAAACTACCGCACAATTTCACTCATCTCACATGCTAGTAAGGTAATGCTTAAAATTCTCCAAGCCAGACTTCAACAATACATGAGCCATGAACTTCCAGATGTTCAAGCTGGCTTTAGAAAAGGCAGAGGAACCAGAGATCAAATTGCCAGCGTCCGCTGGATTCATCGAAAAAGCAAGAGAGTTCCAGAAAAACATCTATTTCTGCTTTATTGACTATTCCAAAGCCTTTGACTGTGTGAATCACAATAAACTGTGGAAAATTCTTCAAGAGATGGGAATACCAGACCACCTGACCTGCCTCTTGAGAAACCTGTATGCAGGTCAGGAAGCAACAGTGAGAACTAGACATGGAACAAGAAATTGGTTCCAAATAGGAAAGGGAGTACGTCAAGGCTGTATATTGTCACCCTGCTTGTTTAACTTATATGTAGAGTACATCATGAGAAACGCTGGGCTGGAGGAAGCACAAGCTGGAATTGATTGCTGGGAGAAATATCAATAACCTCAGATATGCAGATGATACCATCCTTATGGCAGAAAGTGAAGAAGACCTATAGAGCCTCTTGATGAAAGTGAAAGAGGAGAGTGCAAAAGTTGGCTTAAAGCTCAACATTCAGAAAACTAAGATCGTGGCATCTGGTCCCATCACTTCATGGCAAATAGATGGAGAAACAGTGGCAGACTTTATTTTGGGGGGCTCCAAAATCACTGCAGATGGTGACTGCAGCCATGAAATTAAAAGACACTCCTTGGAAGAAAATTTATGACCAACCTAGACAACATATTAAAAAGCAGACACATTACTCTGCCAACAAAGGTCCATCTAGTCAAACCTATGGTTTTTCCAGTAGTCATGTATGGATGTGAGAGTTGGACTATAAAGAAAGCTGAGTGCCAAAGAATTGATGCTTTTGAACTGTGGTGTTGGAGAAGACTCTTGAGAGTCCCTTGGACTGCAAGGAGATCCAACCAGTTCATCCTAAAGGATATCAGTGCTGAATATTCATTGGAAGGACTGATGTTGAAGCTGAAACTCCAATACTTTGGCCACCTGATGCGAAGAGCTGACTCATTTGAAAAGACCCGGATTCTGGGAAAGATTGAAGGCAGGAGGATAAGGGGTTGACAGAGGATGAGATGGTTGGATGGCATCACTGACTTGATGGACATGAGTTTGAGTAAACTCTGGGAGTTGGTGATGGACAGGGAGGCCTGGCGTGCTGCGGTTCATGGGGTCTCAAAGAGTTGAACATGACTGAGTGACTGAACTAAACGGAACCTGTCCTGAATTTTAGAATGGACATTGAAGTTGTTGCTATGCTTTTTACCTCTTGATGGATTAGAAAATGTTGATTTCCTTACTATAGAGTACCAAATAAATAATAAGGATTAATTTTTCCCTTTTGAGGGAATTCTACTTTTACTCTGTATCTGCTCCTTTTAATTTCAAATTTGAAACAAAAATTGTGTTCTGAATACCCACTGTTGTAATGGCTAACTAGTTAGATCATACTATATCTAAGGCTATTCTGTTGACAAAGTCATTAGATAATTGCATTATTATCTTTATATTAAGATTATGTTGATGGAAGTTTAAATGTCAGGTTTCTCCTTTTGAAAGCAGACATGGGGGTTGTAAAGGAGAGGCTGAATTTGTTCCTAGAAGAGGTGCTTCCTTTTAAATTTTGGATTTTGGACTTGAGTAGAATTTTGAGGAGAAGTATAGTTTGTAGGATTGATTCTTAGCTCTCTCCTGGTGGTGTTGGTGTGTTACGATAATCACTGCTCGAATTCCTTTATCCAGGTTCCCTGGAAAAGCAACATCGGCCATCCTTTGTGTGTTACTGTGGGCTCTGATTTATGGGTGCCCAGCAGAGCAGTGGTGAAGGTCCGTTTTTCCCAAACATGGAGACTGCTGGTTTTGGTTGGACCACACACTGTTGTTTGGTTTACAGTGGTTTCTTCTCATTGTGTGTTCAGTACTGTCTTTGAATGGTAAGAGTTATTACTTGTAAAAGGTTCCGATGGAGGTTTAGATATTATTATTTAGTTTGATTGGTTGTAGATATGCTGCCCATTGTTTGTAAATATATTTTTAATTTATGAATAATGGAAACACATTTACTGTTCTTATATTTAGACTTATAGGAGGTTTTCTTAGGGGAGAAAATGAGAATAGGGCAAGACCAGAGCACTTAGAAGTTGATAAATTTCAGATAAATTTTTACTACAATAGAAACTTTAAAAAAAAAAAGTTTTGTCCAATAATCCCCCAAATTGGAAACAACCCAAATGTTCATTACTGCAAAGCTCAAAAATAAGGTGAACTAAAGCAATATATTGTTTATTATTTTATATTAACATAAAACATTACATTATTATATTATAATTATGTTAAAATCATATAATACTGTTACATTTATTATATTGCTTAAGGATATGTACATGTGTGGTAAAAGTGTAAAATCAAGTAAAGGAATGATAAAATGATTCTCCATGTAGTTATTTTTCAGAGTAGGCAGTGAGATGAGATTAGGGAAGAGCACCCAGGTTGCTTTATATTATACTTCATTTTTACCTCGAGTTACATGTATTCTTTGGTTAATATCAAATATTATTTAAACAAAACACTTTTTAAAATTTTACTCTTTTGCTGTAATACATTTGGGCTGCTCTAACAGATTCCACTGGGCACCTTCTAAACAGCAGATTCTTATTTCTCATCGTTCCAGAGGCTGGAATTCCAAGGTTCAGGTGTTTGCAGATTTGGTGTAAGATGAGGATCTGCTTCCTGGTTGATATATGGCCATCTCCTTGTGTCCCCACATGGCTGGAGGGCAAGAGAGCACTATGGCATGAGGTCTCTTGTAAGAACACTAATCCTTTTCACTGGGGCTCCACCGTACCACCTAAGCTGTTCTCGGCATCCCCATTTCCTAATGCCACTGGGGCTTAGGTTTCAACACAGGACACACATTTGGCTTGTAGTACTTGTTTCTTAGTCGCTGAGTTGTGTGCAACTCTTCGTGACCCCAAGGTCTGCAGCTCGCTAGGCTCCTCTGTCCGTGGGATTTCCCGGGCAAGAATACTGGAGTGCATTACCATGACCTTCTCCAGGGGATCTTCTTGACCCAGGGATCAAACCCTGGTCTTCTGCTTGGCAGGTGAATTCTTTACCACTGAGCCATGTTTTACCACTGAATACATGTGGGAAGCCCACAAGTACTTGTGGAGAATCATAAATGTACCCCTATTGAGGTGAATTAAAACATTCTCCTAGCATTATCTGAATAGCTATGTCTTTTTGAGGGAGGTACTTAGTGGTGTAACAGAAGGTAAGCCAGGATGTGGAACGTTATCTGATTTGGACAGAAGGAGCTGAACATTGCTCATTTCTTCACGGGGCGATAAAAAAATTATTTTTCAATGACTTCTGTATATATTTGGTCAGCAATTATCAGTAAAAGCTTGTGAGATTTTTATGGTATTCAGGATACCAGTATTCAAGCAGATTTTCTTTTGTCAAAATTATGCATGACAGTTTAAAATCAGCTGATGTATTATTGCTGCATTTTTTTGTTTTACTAAGAAACATTAAAAACAACTCACAAAGTCTTATTTTAACATAGTTTATTGATTCAAATAAGATTTTGAGTCCACTTCCGTTTTATCCCTTTTTATTTTAAAAGCTAAGGGGAAAAAATTTTTCCTATGACTTTCAATCTATAGAAAATGAAAAGAATTGTAACTTTATGGTGGTAATCATAAACAGTACATTAGGTTTTCTGTAATAACATGTACCATTAAAAAGCTTCATTATGGCAGCGTCTTGCGATCTTTACATCGCAACGAGGAGGAAAGTCTCCAGCATGAGACTTTCTCGATGTTCTTACCTGTCGTGGGCCCGGCAGTGTCACAGTGTCATCGGTGCATGCGGGCCCTTCTGCGCCCGCTGACAGAGACAGGCAGCTCTCCTGTCTCTCCGTTACCACCTTGTGTAACTGGAAGGACTCCCTGAAGCCAGCCTGTGTCGCGCAGTCCTAGATGAGGTCTTCATGGGTGCTGACCATAAAAAGTTCATCAAAGTAATGAGGCGAGGAGAGCGCGTGGTGCTCATGGGCAGAGCTCAGCACCAAGGAGTGTGAACTGGCTCCAGCTGTGACAATAAAACAGCAGGTGGCTGCTGTCATTAGGGGTGGCAGATGAGGCGGGGGCCTAACATGCAGCCCACAGAACCCTCATTTGTTAGCCATCGCCACTGTACCATGCAAAATAGCTTCCGTCTCAGTCATTTTTGCTTTGCAAAATATCATATGTAGCCGGAGGAGCACTCGAGCCCCGTGTACACACGTCTCCTCCCCGTCCCGGCAGTCTGGTCTGCTCTGGTCTGACCTTTCCTCACGTGACGCTTTCCTGCGTTCACTTCCCCTTCACCTTTTTGCCAGAAAGTGCTACTTTATCAAGTCCTGTTGAGTGTGGCTTTTATTATTCCAAGAATCTACTTGAATTTTTTAGTAACGGTGCCATTCTTGCCCAAGTGCTGCAGCTCTTTAGTGTTACGGGGTATTTACTTTGTCAATGATGGTAAATGAGCTACTAGTCCTTTTGGTTTTCATACTTTCCTTGCCATCCTCTGAAGAAATTGGAACTGCAGTGAAAGAAATAGGAAGAAACAAAACAACAGTGTACAAACAATTTTCATGAGTTTCCTGAGGTGCCATACCATACATTTCGTAATTCACTTTTCTGAGTAATTTCAGTTTAGGAAGTAAAGCATGGTGTTGTTCTGATAATAGTGGGTTTGCAAACATTGATGCAGTTGTTATGGTTGAACGTATAAGAGCAGACCCAAGTTTTAATATCTTATTTGGGGACTAAAATCTCTAAATAATAGAAGCCATTATTTTTCCTTTAATACTGTAGGGAATGGAAATTAAATTAGTTTGAGAAGAAGAAACTGGAGAAACGAAGCATCTTATTACCAACTATAAAGTTAGATAAGTATGAAAGCCTCTCACCTTTGTTTTGGAGTTTTCTAAAGCAAACTGAGGACAGAATTCATTCAGCAAAGAAAAAATATTTTTTATATAAAATCAATTGTATTTGTGGTTATTGAGAGGAGAAAGAGGACAGCTGGTTTAAGCTTTGAGGATCAATTCTGGTTATTTTGTAGCATATCTGTTACTCCTGTATCTATTAGTTGGAAGAGGTTTTTTTTTTAAATCTGGGGTTTTTTTGGTTTGTTTTTGTGTGTCATTGGACACACGCGGATGTTTTAAAATTTATGAATCATTTCCATATTTGTTGTGTTTGTGGCTCGCGATACCCCGGGCTGGCCAGCGGTAGCCTGTTCACACTGTTTTCTTCATTCTTTTGTTTTGGCCTGTCATTCTTTGAGCGTTTTCTTACTCCTGGCACAGTAAGATATCCCAGGCCTAGAATCAGCTTTTTTGCTAAGAGTGCTAGATTCTTTTAAATAATTATGTTTTTTAAGCCTGAGTGCTAGATGAGTTCACTGGTTTTGGATTGTTTTTTTCCCCAATAAGCGGACTTTTTATTTCCAACAGAATTGTTTACTAAAGCATATTTTCCATTTATAGTTCTGTTCTTAGGAAACACATCGAATACTATGTAAAACCCATACTGTCATTTTCCAGTTCCCTTATAGTTTGTCTGTGAAATAGTTTTCCAGCCTCTCTTTGCTTATCTCCATGCTATAGATGAGCTCGATAAAGGACAGAAATGGTATGGACCTAACAGAAGCAGAAGATATTAAGAAGAGATGGCAAGAATACACAGAAGAACTGTACAAAAAAGATCTTCATGACCCAGATAATCACGATGGTGTGATCACTGACCTAGAGCCAGACATCCTGGAATGTGAAGTCAAGTGGACCTTAGAAAGCATCACTATGAACAAAGCTAGTGGAGGTGATGGAATTCCAGTTGAGCTATTCCAAATCCTGAAAGATGATGCTGTGAAAGTGCTGCACTCAATAGGCCAGCAAATTTGGAAATCTGAGCAGTGGCCACAGGACTGGAAAAGGTCAGTTTTCATTCCAATCCCAAAGAAAGGCAATGCCAAAGAATGCTCAAACTATTGCACAATTGCACTCATCTCACACGCTAGTAAAGTAATGCTCAAAATTCTCCAAGCCAGGCTTCAGCAATATGTGAACTGTGAACTTCCTGATGTTCAAGCTGGTTTTAGAAAAGGCAGAGGAACCAGAGATCAAATTGCCAACATTCGCTGGATCATTGAAAAAGCAAGAGAGTTCCAGAAAAACATCTATTTCTGCTTTATTGACTATGCCAAAGCCTTTGACTGTGTGGATCACTATAAACTGTGGAAAATTCTGAAAGAGATGGGAATACCAGACCACCTGATCTGCCTCTTGAGAAATTTGTATGCAGGTCAGGAAGCAACAGTTAGAACTGGACATGGAACAACAGACTGGTTCCAAATAGGAAAAGGAGTTCATCAAGGCTGTATATTGTCACCCTGTTTATTTAACTTATATGCAGAGTACATCATGAGAAACGCTGGACTGGAAGAAACACAAACTGGAATCAAGATTGCCGGGAGAAATATCAATAACCTCAGATATGCAGATGACACCACCCTTATGGCAGAAAGTGAAGAGGATCTAAAAAGCCTCTTGATGAAAGTGAAAGAGGAGAGTGAAAAAGTTGGCTTAAACTCAACATTCAGAAAACTAAGATCATGGCATCCTGTCCCACCACTTCATGGGAAATAGATGGGGTAACAGTGGAAACAGTGTCAGACTTTATTTTTCTGGGCTCCATAATCACTGCAGATGGTGACTGCAGCCATGAAATTAAAAGACGCTTACTCCTTGGAAGGAAAGTTATGACCAACCTAGATAGCATATTCAAAAGCAGAGATATTACTTTGCCAACAAAGGTCCGTCTAGTCAAGGCTATGGTTTTTCATTTGGTCATGTATGGATGTGAGAGTTGGACTGTGAAGAAGGCTGAGCACCGAAGAATTGATGCTTTTGAACTGTGGTGTTGGAGAAGACCAACACCAAAGAGAGTCCCTTGGACTGCAAGGAGATCCAACCAGTCCATCCTGAAGGAGATCAGCCCTGGGATTTCTTTGGAACCAATGATGCTAAAGCTGAAACTCTAGTACTTTGGCCACCTCATGAGAAGAGTTGACTCATTGGAAAAGACTCTGATGCTGGGAGGGATTGGGGGCAGGAGGAGAAGGGGACGACAGAAGTTGAGATGCCTGATGGCATCACTGACTCGATGGACATGAGTCTGGGTGAGCTCTGGGAGTTGGTGATGGACAGGGAGGCCTGGCGTGCTGCGATTCATGGGGTCGCAAAGAGTCGGACACGACTGAGCGACTGATCTGATCTGATGCTATAGTCTAGTCACAGTCCTCAGGTTCTCAAATGGGTTTACTTTTTCTCATAATTTTCTTCTGCCAGAACCTGCCCCTCATAGCAAATTCTAGTTATCTTTATGTTTTACTCTGTGTTTGAAAGTGTCCAGAATTCTTTTAGGCATTACTGAATCTCAATCATTTAACATTATTTTAATCATTTAACAATATTTTTGGTCTATCAAGATACACAATGATATTCTCATCCATCGTTTGTAGTTCTCTTTTTTACTGATATGTAATATGTGGAAACTAATAGCCAGGACGTGGAAGCAACCTAGATGTCCATCTGCAGATGAATGGATAAGAAAGCTGTGGTACATATGCACAATGGAGTATTACTCAGCCATTAAAAAGAATACATTTGAATTAGTTCTAATGAGGTGGTTGAAACTGGAGCCTATTATACGGAGTGAAGTAAGCCAGAAAGAAAAACACCAATACAGTATACTAACACATATATATCAAATTTAGAAAGATGGTAACGATAACCCTGTATGCGAGACAGCAAAAGAGACACAGATGTATAGAACAGTCTTTTGGACTCTGTGGGAGAGGGCGAGGGTGGGATGATTTGGGAGAATGGCATTGAAACATGTATAATATCATATATGAAACGAATTGCCAGTCTGGGTTCGATGCAGGATACAGAGTGCTCAGGAATGGTGCACTGGGATGACCCAGAGGGATGGTACGGGGAAGGAGGTGGGAGGGGGGTTCAGGATGGGGAACACGTGTACACCCGTGGCAGATTCATGTTGTTATATGGCAAAACCAATACAATATTGTAAAGTAATTAGCCTCTAATTAAAATAAATAAATCTATATTAAAAAAAAAAGAATGAATACCTAAATGAGTGGTGTACTCTGTTCTTTGTGAGCAGAGAAAAAGTCATCTGCTGTTCAGTTTGGTTCATCTGCACGTAATCTACTGCCTGTCTGTATAGATTTGCTTCTTCTAGACATTTTGTATAAATTCAATCATCCAATATGAGGCCTTTTGTGCCTGGCTTGTGGCATGTTTGCCAGATTCATCCATGTTATAACGTTAATCTATTAGTACTTCATTTCTTTTTATAGCTGAACACTATTGTATGATATGAATATAGCACATTTTCTCTGTCCATTCATGGTATTAGGGCATCTGGATTATTTTTACCTTTTGGCTATTGCTGTTCTGAATATTCATGTGCAAATTTTGTATGGACATAGGTTTTTCAGTTCCCTGGAGTACATACTTAGGAGTGGAATTGCTGGGTTATGTGTTCACTATATGTTGTAACTGTAATATATTGTGTTTGAATCCATGAACATGGGATATCTGTCTGTTTACTTAAGTCTTTAGTTTTCTTTAATGATATTTGACAATTTTCAGTGAATATCTTGCACTTTTTTGTTTAAAATTATTCCTACATATTTTAAATGTTTTCATAATTTTATTTTTTCTTTATCATTAGTGCATAGAGTACCAGTGATTTGTTAAATATTAATAATGTATCCTGCAACATTGCTATAGTTGTTTGTTAGTTTTTTGGTTGATTTTTTTTAGGATCTATGTACGTGGTCATGTCAACTGTGAATACGTATCCTTCTTTCTTGCCAATCTGGATTCCTTTTTGTCTCTTTTTCCTTGTCCGAGTTCCCTGGCTGAGACATCTTGTACAGTGTCGAACAGAAGTGATGAGAACATAAATCCCAGTTTTGTTCCTGAACTTAGAGTGGTGTCATTCATTTGTTCACCATTAAGTACCACGTAAGTTGTAGCTTTTTTTGGTAGATGATCTTGAGTTAGTCAGTTTTGATGATCTTTTCAAATAGGCAACTTTTGAGTTTGTTGATTTTGGCTATTTTTCCTCATTGTTTATACTCTAGTTTTTAATTTCCTTCTCTCTGCTTGTATTGGGTTTTGTTTGTTCTTCTGTTTCTTATTTCTTAACGTGGATAGTTAGGTTGTTGATTTATTTGAAGTATTTCTTCTTTTTAAAAATAGAGATTTTATAGCTGTAACTTTTCCTCTCACCACTACTTTAGCTCCTTATAACTTTTTTTTTTTTGCTCATAACTTTTGATATACATTTCAGTACACATTCTTAGCCTTGTTTTGGGATGCAGTTAATTCAGTTGAAAAAAGTTTCACATTTTGTGCTTCACTTTTGAGTAGGTTCGAACAGATCTTAGTCTGTGGCTAATTCTTCTCCGCTGCTGAGACCTACCTTTCTGCACAGTCTGGCCCTGTGTGAGCACTGACTTATGCTGTTCCTTCTAATCTTTTCTGCGTGTTCCTATATTACCATTGTGTAGTGCCTTCACACATCAGCTTGATCAATAGTTAGCTCAATGCGCCCTGCCTTCCCTCTGCAGATCTTCAGTTCTCTGTATGTGTAGGTTTCTCCTCTCCATAATCTGTCCTCCAAGTTCCAGCTGCCTGGTCTTTACATGGTCTCATTTTGTCTCAAGTCAGGGACTCTGTTCCTCTCCTGCTGCCTCCCCGCACTTTGTTAACCTGTCTGACAATTGTCTCAATCAGATCACTTTCTTAGTCTGATGTCCTGTGTCTTAAAAATTGTTATTTCATGTATGTTGTTGGTTTTTTAGTTTTACATGGGTAAGAGTAAATCCCTGTGTCTCCATCATGTAACTTTTGAATTAGTCAGGCATTTGGAACATACATATACATATATTACTCTGTGTGTGTGTGTGTTGTGACTAAAGTTCAGGGATTCGTTATAGGGATTTGGTCTTATACTTCAGTAGGAGCTTTTCATCCAGTCTCTGTAAAGTGTTATCATTGCATCTAATGTTGGAGCTTGAAAGCTACAGGGTGGGCAGTTGAGATGTGAGAAAGGGTGTAAATTAGGGAGAACTGGATGGAACCCACAAGCATGGGGTGGAGCCCTGAGGACAGATGGAGTCCTCTGAATGTTTTCATTGTCTTACCTGAGGACCTGGAGAGGGGCTGGTGGTGCTTTCTGTATAAGCCTGTTTCTTCCTCAGCTGGTTATATGTATACAGTTGGACCAGGAGTCAGGAAAGCCCCTTGACTGTGGAGAGGGGAGTTTGTTGCTGCTTTATGACAATCAGATGATCCCAATGATAATACCTGTGAGCCCCGATTGCTCCACTTCCGCCCCCTGTTTTCCGCCCCCAGACTCTCTCCTGGTGGTTTATAATTGGTACATCTTGAGAGTGGAATTCTAGTAAGTGTGGTTTGGCTTGTGCACGTTGTCATGTTGCAGAGCCGCCAGACTCTACCCCTGGCCATCTGTGCACGTGTACACGTCGTCTTCATCTGCGTCCAATCTCTCACCAAGACAGAAGGAGTGCTCTGCCTCTGCCTGTCGTGGTGCGCAGAGCAGTAGACAACCAGCACCGCCCGCCCCTGAGGAGGACCCACGGGCCAGTCTTAGGGGCATAGTCATTCTTCTTTCTAATTCACATTTTCTCTTTGCAGTCTGTAACTGAAATAATGAGTTGTAAAGCTAACATTTGCTAACATATCTTATTTTAGATAAGAGAATTATAAAAGGGAAAGGAAGTAATCCAGAATTTTGTTATTATTTCAAACATTCCTGAGTGTTTCTTATTTCAGTTGGTTCACTTAGTTCATTTTATTGTAAATTGTTATAGGAAAATAAGTCACCCAGAACTCTTATTAATCGACACTTGTGCGTCTCTTCAGTGCAGCAGTAATTGATGGTGATGATTATCTCCCTGAAGCACTCTGTGTTTTTGATATGCCTGCTGAATCATTAAATAAAGATTAAATTCTGTTCTATAAAATTTTATTATTAAATACATTCTATTGTGCTCTAATTTTTTGTTTAATTATGTTCCTCAAAAGACATTTAACTATGTGTGAACCTTGATGTAACACACAGATTACCCTTATCTGCATATATCTTGTGGTGGTGTGTTCAATTCAGATGATTGTATCATTCTGAAATCTCAGTTTGGGGCTTTTGTTTATAAATAGCTCAATACTCTTTGGTTTGGATAGGCATATTAAATTGGTAGGATCAGTTTCAGTTCATTTTCACATAAATTGCAACTTGAATATTCTTGTTTGCCAAATAATATTTTGAAAGTAATAAATTTAAAAATTCCCCAGCCCCCAATTACCATTAGACCATAAGTGCCTTTAGTAAGCCCTGGAAATAGCACTTTTGAACAGTTTAGCAGTACACTCTGGCAACTCCGCTAATGGAAATTACCAGAGAATATTTCTTATTGAGTATTAGATCATGTGTGAGCCTTGGAAGTGGCTGTCTGCTGGTCCCGGCGGGCTCAGCCTTTTCTGATTTCCTCTAAGACAGGGCTAGAGGAGGACTGGTTACCACCCCTCACTGACGTGGCTGCATTTGATATTATTGCATTGTCAGTTTACACAAAATATCCTGGAAGAAATTTGAAGACAAATTACACGTAAAAATAGAAGTCCCCATTTTGGTGAATTTATTGATTGCTGTTTTATTCCTTGACATAAACACCCTCATGTATTATAGCTCTTACCCATTTAATCAATAAAGACAATATCAGAATTATATGCTTGGATAGGAAGAGACTCTTAATTTATTAATAGCAATCATTTATCGAGGCTTACTGCATTTCGGACACTACTGAGTGACTGAACTGGACTGAACTTCATTTCTTGCATTTCTAGGCACTTTACTATAGGCTTCTGTATACTGTTTATAGAAATAATTCCATTGCTATATTTAATTCCATTATACCTCAGTTTTTTTATTTGGAAATAGATTAGTAATGCCATATATCTGATAATTCTTGGCAAACATTAGTTACCCTATTTGGCATAAAGTATTCACGCTCCAAAATGGTATATTTTCTTTGTTTTTGTTCCTTACTCCTTGCATAGACTATGACGGAGAAAGTCTTCATGGTTTGGAAGGGTGACCTGGGATTCAGGGCGTCCATTCTCCATGGAAAGCTCCCGTGCTTGCGCTCTCACTGGCTTCCTCCCGCTCCAGTCGTCCTCATCACTGTAAAGCCAGCCGCCAGCTCCTGAGGGCGCGCTGGGCTCCCAGCAACCCCAGGGAGAGATGGCTCGCCCATCACCGCATGGCTGGACCCTTCCCCGGGTCTGATGCCCTCCAGGCCTCTGGCTGTGCTTTCCCCCAGGGCACTGCATGTATTGGGATTTCTGTTGACCACATTAGCAGTTTCCTTTCCTGGGATAATACCCTACAGTAACAGGAGGTCTCACCCTTGTTGAGGAGTTGAGGTATGAATAGCTTAAAGGGCTGCTCCGTGTGGACTCTTTGAAAGTTTTCAATTGTGTACCATATGGTCAGTGTCTTCTTTCTCACTCACCCTTCCTTCCTTCCTATCACACTATGTCCACTTGAACGTGTCTGATCTTGTTTGTTTTTGCTTCCTTTTCTATGTATCCTTTTGTTGGTTATAGCAGGCTTCCTTCTACAGTTTATGACTAATACAGTTGTTTACTAAATTCATTGTATTTTTTTTCACAATTTAGGTATCAGTGATTTCATTTTGCTTTACATTTCATTGTTGTGAACTGAATCGAGGTCAAGTCACTGTTAATTTCAGAGCCTAGATTAGACCAGGTTTTTGACTTTCGATTTTAGCATTTTAAGACTATCTTGCTGATACACTTAGTTGTACAGCAGAAACTAATCAAAGCAACTAAACTCTAATTAAAAAAAAAAAGTTCTGCTTACCTGTGTTGTTTTTTGAATTCAGAAATAAAATACCTTTCATTATGATTTTCTTTACTTATTTTAGCAGGTAACTTTTTAGTTGGAAAAAAAAAAAAAAAGAAAGAAAACAGATGCATCAGACGTGTGAAATAAGGCCCAATACCTGATTATAATTTATAAGATAAAGAATGACAGGATGGTTTAGTGACCAAGCTTAAAGCTCAACATTCAGAAAACGAAGATCACGGCATCTGGTCCCATCACTTCATGGGAAATAGATGGGGAAACAGTGGAAACAGTGTCAGACTTTATTTTTCTGGGCTCCAAAATCACTGCAGATGGTGACTGCAGCCATGAAATTAAAAGACCTTGGAAGGAAAGTTATGACCAACCTAGATAGCATATTGAAAAGCAGAGACATTACTTTGCCAACAAAGGTTCATCTAGTCAAGGCTATGGTTTTTCCTGTGGTCATGTATGGATGTAAGAGTTGGACTGTGAAGAAAGCTGAGCGCCGAAGAATTGATGCTTTTGAACTGTGGTGTTGGAGAAGACTCTTAAGAGTCCCTTGGACTGCAAGGAGATCCAACCAGTCCATTCTAAAGGAGATCAGTCCTGGGTATTCTTTGGAAGGAATGATGCTAAAGCTGAAACTCCAGTACTTTGGCCACCTCATGCAAAGAGTTGACTCATTGGAAAAGACTCTGATGCTGGGAGGGATTGGAGGCAAGAGGAGAAGGGGACGACAGAGGATGAGATGGCTGGATGGCATCACGGACTCGATGGGCGTGAGTTTGAGTGAACTCTGGGAGATGGTGATGGACAGGGAGGCCTGGCATGCTGCACTTCATGGGGTCACAAAGAGTCGGACACAACTGAGCAACTGAACTGAACTGAACTGAACAGTGTGTGGGCTCTGACCAGACAGCCTGTGCTCAAATCCCGACTCTGCCCTTTACTAGCTGTGCAATCTCGGGGAGTTACTTAAAGTATACTTAAAGCGCCTCATGTTTTCCATCCATCAATTAGATTGTTTTAAGGGTTAAGTAAATTGGTAGGTTCAGAACAGAGGTTTATAATCTCCCTCTCTACAAACAGCTAAAATATACAAAACAAAAAAATGCCCAAATATGTGATTGCTTTCAGAATGATTAAGAATGTAGTTAGTTGAAAGTCTTCAGTGTAATATTTGAGAAGGCATTGGCACCCCACTTCAGTACTCTTGCCTGGAAAATCCCATGGACAGAGGAGACTGGTAGGCTGTAGTCCATGGGGTCATGAAGAGTCGGACACGACTAAAGGGACTTAGCAGCAGCAGCAGCAGCAGCAGCAATGTAATATTACATTGAAGATGATGCCGTGAAAGTGCTGCACTCAATATGCCAGCAAATTTAGAAAACTCAGCAGTGGCCACAGGACTGGAAAAGGTCAGTTTTTATTCCAATCCTAAAGAAAGGCAATGCCAAAGAATGCTCAAAGTACTGCACAATTGCACTCATCTCACAAAGTAATGCTCAAAATCCTCCAAGCCAGGCTTCAATAGTATGTGAACCGTGAACTTCCAGATGTTCAACCTGGATTTAGAAAAGACAGAGGAAGCAGAGATCAAATTGCCAACATCTGTTGGACCATTGAAAGGGCAAGAGAGTTTCAGAAAAATATCTACTTCTGCTTTATTGACTATGTGAAAGCTTTTGACTGTGTGGATCACAGCAAACTGGAAAATTCTGAAAGGGATGGGAATACCAGACCTGCCTCCTGAGAAATCTGTATGCAGGTCATGAAGCAACAGTGAGAACCATGTGTGGAACAACAGACTGGTTCCATATTGGGAGAGGAGTACGTCAGGGCTGTATAGTGTCACCATGCTTGTTTAACTTATATGCAGAGTACATCACGGGAAATGCCAGGCTGGATGAAGCACAAGCTGGATCAAGATTGCTAGGAGAAATATCAATAACCTCACATGTGCAGATGACACCAATCGTATGGCAGAGGGCAAAGAACTAAAGAGCCTGTTGATGAAAGTGAAAGAGGAGAGTGAAAAAGTTGGCTTAAAGCTCAACATTCAGAAAACTAACATCATGGCATCCGGTCCCATCACTTCATGGCAAATAGATGGGGAAACAATAGAAACAGTGACAGACTTTATTTTTGGGAGCTCCAAAATCACTACAGATGGTGACTGCAGCCATGAAATTAAAAGACGCTTACTCCTTGGAAGAAAACCTATGCCCAACCTAGACAGCATATTAAACAGCAGAGATACCACTTTGCCAACAAAGGTCCGTCTAGTTAAAGCTATGGTTTTTCCAGTAATCATGTATGGATGTGAGAGTTGGACTATGAAGAAAGCTGAACGCAGAAGAATTGATGCTTTTGAACTGTGGTGTTGGAGAAGACTCTTGAGAGTCCCTTGGACTGCAAGGAGGTCCAAACAGTCCATCCTAAAGTAAATCAGTCGTGAATATTCATTAGAAGGACTGATGCTGAAGCTGAAACTCCAACACTTTGGCCAGCTGATGTGAAGAACTGACTCCTTGGAAAAGACCCTGATGCTGGGAAAGATTGAAGGCAGGAGGAGAAGGGGATGACAGAGGATGAAATGGCTGAATGGCATCACCGACTCAATGGACATGAGTTTGAGTGAACTCTGGGCGTTGGTGATGGACAGGGAAGCCTGGCCTGCTGTAGTTCATGGGGTTGCAAAGAGCTGGAGACTTACTGAGTGACTGAACTGAATGTAATAGTAAGGTCTTTGGGATATAATATTTATAGTTTTGACAATACTAATAATTGCGATAATTGAGCAGATAAACTCCAGAAATAAAGGGGTGAGAACCCGCTGAAGTCTCCCCTTGCTCCTTGGTGCTGGGGTGGTGTGCGAGTGAGTGTGTGTGTTTGTGCCAGCACCTCACAGTGTCTCGGGAACACTGTTTCTGATTGCTGAAACTAATATTTTATAAAATCTAAGAACTCACTGCTGGTTCTTGGACACAGAATGCTTACTTTTGAAAGAGTTATGACACTTAGAAAAGTTTTTCTTTCTTGTGAACGAACCAAGGTTTTCCAAGTTTTGTTTCTTTATGGGGAATTTCAATAAACATAATATTTATTTTCATGAAGAATCAGAGACATTTAAGAAAATAACAATTATAATGTTAAATGTTAAAGGATTCTTGGTAGTTTTAAATTTGGGGATGTTGATAATTTGTTTTTGAATGGAGTTTCTTTATGTAAAATATAAGGGTAAACACATAAAATTTGTAAGTAGTCAGTTCTATGTGATAATTATAACCATAAAGACAATAGCATTCTGAGAAATTCTGCCTGAAGATACTTGAGAAACAATGAAAGTCATACTTGGTTTGGCTTAGCAATGACTTGGTAAGACAGTTTGAGAAATGTAATTTTTAAGTGTTATTTAATACCTGTTCACTTCTGAATTTTGGAGTAAGCAAATATCATAGAACCGTATATTTTTCCTTTACTTTCAAGGTAAATTTTTTGACAGATTTGAATTCATTTGAAGTTCAGGTTTTTCTATATTCCTGTAAGTTAGTGTGCTTATTTATAGATAAGACAAATGGATGAGAAATTTTTTTCCGCCAAGTCATGGTTAAACAGCATAATTGGAAGCTACTTAGAAATATATCGACAGTGGTATATAATGTATTTCATTTTATGTATTATGTAGATGAAGATTTAGTATTTCATTTAGATTCTCAAAATATTGTACAGTGAATTTTACATTATCACACTAATATTAGCATGATCTTGATTTCTGACACTGAGTGTACAATATTTTATTTTATCTTGATTTTGTTTATAATAAAAGCAACATACTTTATCTTAGTTGACTATTGTTTTAATAATGATCAGCATCTTTATATTTATTTCTGAGCATAATTATACTTGTTAACTGATCGTACATATTTATTTTTGTCTGATCTGCTTTACAGGTCATTGATTTTTAGTTTGTACCCTCATTATATGATAAATATTTTCTTTTTAAATATTATAGCACTTTTCTAATCTCAATGAATTAAAAGAAAAATCTGTCCTGTATCAACTACTTGGTTTTTCCCTTTTAGAAAGCGTCATACTCATTTGTAACAGTATTGATTGTACTATACCAATTTTATTTGTGAACACTTTTATTTCTGTAGTATGTCCTTTTTCTTTTTCCTTGTTTCCCATGAGGGTATAATCTTTCATTAGTCAGGAGGTGTGGAATGGTGGAAAGAGCTCTGTAGAAAGGTCACCAGGCATGAATCCTACTTTTGCATTTTCAGCTCCTTTGCCACATTTTCTTGAAAAAGTCAAAGTCACTTATCTTCTGTGAGCCTCAATTCCCTCTTCTCTCAGCTTGAGCCGATAATGCCTCCACCAGTTACTCATTCAGTAATGTGGAGCCATTGAGGAAACATAAAAATGCTGGGTAAAGTGTGAAACATCATTTTGCTTTAAAAAATTTGCTCATTGTAGAAATACAAAGAGTATAAATAATCTAAAACTAAATCTCATTCAGAGTGAATTTGTCTGATCCTTGCTTTTCTTTGCATATATTTGTATCTGTCTGAATACAAAAATGTACTTATATCTATATGGGATTACATTGTGTACATACTTTTATCCCTTTTAAGTCTAACATCATCTGAGAAATATTCTGTACTTCTTATTGATCAGAATATTTAGATCATGCTGCTACTATTGCACAATACAGTGTTTTCACATTTTTGTCAGAATTTTAATTTTTTGGCCTTAGTTTAAGATTCTTTCCTGAGGGTGCATTGAGAAGGTAGGAATAGCTAGTTCAGAATGAAGACTGAAGACTAATATTTATTTGCTTAAGATTTGGTGCTTTATTCAATTCAGAAAGGAAGCATAAAATGTTTATGAGCTGAGCTGCAGTATGAACGTGTTTTTAGGAAGGTTGCGTGATGGTGGTATATGGGGTGAATTCTAATGGAGAACACCTTGAAACTACAGCATGTCAGTAAAATGGTTTGGTCTAGGGTAACTCTGGTTGAGAGAGAGAAGCATAGTCTTGAGAGGGAGCAGTTGTGAAGAAGCAATTCATGACTTACACACATGAGCATGTAATTATTAAATTGGGAAGCCGGCACAGTTGTAGAATTAGGGAAGTCTGGAGCAGCCTTTTCGTGAGGGCAGATCATGACTGAGTGTTGGACATGTTTTAAAGATTTATTGGCAATTCAGACAAGAAAGAATGCCCCTGGGAAAGGTCCTGGGTGGAGATACATATCTGAGAGTCATTCACTTAGAGGTTATGCACTGAAGCCCAGGAATTGATTTATACCTTTGAAATAAGATGGTGTGTGAGTAGAAGTATCACCCGACGAGGACCAGAGGAGGAACAGCGTCAACAGCAGTGAGAAGCAGAAAGTGTTTGAAAGTGGTTGAGAAGAAAGAGCTCCAGAAGTAAGTTATTAGAGTTTGAGACAGCAATAGAAAGTTTTGCTTCTATAGATAAAATGCAGTTTGTTTACAGAAATGTATTTATACACCATTTGAAAATACATTAGAAGGTATTTTAGAATAAGGAAAAGATATGACTGATTGTTACAATGAATGCTCATGTACCAAGTGTGGCCTTACGTTTGAGATCCTCGGTTTCCTTTTCAGGCAACTGTCTAGTCTTCTCGCTCTTGAGAGGGCTTGGACTCAGTAATACCCCAAAACCATCCTCATAGTTAGCATTTAGGTCTTGCTTTCTCAACACCACTCCTTACAGTAAGAAGCCAAGGCTGATCCAGTAGGGAAGGGACTTGGTGAGCCTGGAACATCTGCTAGAAAAAATAAGGAAGAGCCTGAATGCTAAGAAGAGTGGTGTCAAAAGGACATAGAAGCTAGCTTCCATTGGCTTCCATTGACCAATTTTGGGGTAGTATGACAGCTACAGAGAATAGTAGTGATAACTGATTATAAAGCATGGCATAAAAGTGAAAATCCAACATTCCATTTAAAGTACTCTTCAAAGAGAGCCAAAGAGAACAGGCAAGACAGAGACAAGAGCAAAATCCTGAAGTTCTTTACGGAAGAAGGCCAGCTAGTAAGTGTGGAAGGAATGGTAGAATGAGAGCACTGCTGTTCCGTGGGGCACTGAGAAGGGGGAGCCTCGGTAATGAGCGCTTTGGGAGCTGGTTGTTAGGAAGCAGGTTGTTCACAGTGTCAGCTTCTAGAGACCCCCTGCATTCCTTGGCTCTGGTCAAGTCCTTTGTCTTCCCAGGCAGCAGCTTAGCATCTCTGTGATCCTGCCCTCATGGTCGTGTCTCTTTCTTAGCTTCTTTCTTCTGTCTACTTCTTCTGTGTCTAAGGATACAGATTACGTTGAGTCCACCCAGAGAATACAGGATCATCTTCCTGTTTTAAAGCCAGCTGTTTAGCAACCTTAATTCCATTTGTGTGCCATGTAACCTAAGAGGTTTCACAAGATTAGGATGTGGGCATCTTTCAGAAGCCATTGCTTTGGTGCTGTGAAGCCACTGGGAGAAATGTACGCTTATTGCAGTATTAAAAATCTCTCATTCATCTGTCATTTATACCTATACCATTTAAAATGGAAATTAACATGTAAAACTATAGTATAAAAATAATTATTCATTTAAGTTCATTTTCAGAATGGTAATACCTCATTAATCATAAAAAATATATCAAGCAAAAGGGCGAAATTTTCTATACATTTTTATTTAAATAAAAATTATTATTTTTTAATTGAAGGATAATTGTTTTACAGAATTTTGCTGTTTTCTGTCAAACCTCAACATGAATCAGCCATAGGTGTACATATATCCCCTCCCTCTTGAACCTCCCTCCCATCTCCCTCCCCACCCCACCCTCTAGGTTGATACAGAGCCCCTGTTTGAGTTTCCTGAGTCATACAGCAAATTCCCGTTGGCTATCTGTTTTACATATGGTAATGTAAGTTTCCATGTTACTCTTTCATGCATCTCACCCTCTGCTCCCCTCTCCCCATGTCCATAAGTCTGTTCTCTATGTCTGTTTCTCCATTGCTGCCCTGCAAATAAATTCTTTGGTACCATCTTTCTAGATTCTGTATATATGCATTAGTATATGCTATTTATCTTTCTCTTTCTGACTTATTTCACTCTATATAATAGGTTGTAGGTTCATCCACCTCTTTAGAATTGACTCAAATGTGTTCCTTTTTATGGCTGAGGAATATTCCATTGTGTATATGTTCTACAATTTCTTTATCCATTCTTCTGTCGATGGATATCTAGGTTACTTCCATGGTCTAGCTATTGTAAATAGTGCTGCAGTGAACAGTAGGATTAGTTCAGTTCAGTTGCTCAGTCATGTCCAACTCTTTACGACCCCATGGACTGCAGCATGCCAGGCCTGCCTGTCCCTTACTAACTCCCGGAGTTTACTCAGACTCATGTCCATTGAGTCGGTGATGCCATCCAACCATCTCATCCTCTGTTGTCCCCTTTTTGTCCCACCTTCAATCTTTCCCAGCATCAGGGTCTTTTCAAATGAGTAGGTTCTTCCATAGGTGGCCAGAGTATTGGAGTTTCAGCTTCAACATCAGTCCTTCCAATGAATATTCAGGACTGATTTCCTTTAGGATGGACTGGTTGGATCTCCTTGCAGTCCAAGGGGCTCTCAAGTGAGATACATGTATCTTTTTCATTTTGGTTTCCTCAGGGTACATGCGTACAAGTGGGATTGCTGGTTTTATTCCTAGATTTTAAGGAATCTCCATACTGTCTTCCATACAAGTGACATTTGCTCCAAAAGTCAGATCACACTATTGATAATATATTTTTTGTGCATCTTAAACTTACATGATCATGGGGGAATGATCATGATCATTCTTCAGAGAATCATCACTTAAGGTTTTTTTTATACTTTATTTTTCAGCCATAGGGAGTTTATTATATGAATTTGCTGCTTATAAATATGTATAAAGTGATGAAAATTAAGTGGATTGGCTTGTATTGATTTTGTATTCAAAGGAAACTAGATTCCTTTGGTTGACCAGTACTGCTGATTTTAAGGCAGAAGGGAAATCTTTCAAATTCCAAGTGGGGGTGATGAGAATTCTTAGTGTACCTTCATCCTTATTTTAAAATACATGTCTTCTTTCTCCTTGCTTAATTTTGATGTTTTCTTTCTGCTGTTTCCGAGACCTGGCTCTGGGATGCTCCTGTTTGTGTGTGTGTGTGTGTGTCCTGTTCTCTCCAGTCATGGTTCTGTATTGTATTTGCTTTAATAGATAAGTCAGATCATCTTTCATGACTCACAAGTGAAGAGAATCTGCAATGAGAAAGTCTGAGCGACTGAACGAAGAGGCTTTTATTGTATCTCCATACAGTGTGAAAAAAATGATTTTAAAATTTGAAGTTCAAATAGGAAATTTTTGTACTAAAAAGTAGTAATCTGTAGCTAGTATGAGAATGCTACTATTGCACTTTTCTTTTGACACCAAAAACAATTTCAAACAGTGCTATCCCAGGCCATTATAGATACCTGGAAATCAATCATACTTTAAACAACACTACTTTTTATTATTTCAAAGTGTTCCTCTAGATTGTCAAGGCACTGCCCAGGTGGAGAGCCACAGAGTGTATATTTCTAGCATGACTCTTGCCCTTGAACTCAAGACCGGTAGAGTCTGCTTCCTGTTGGAGATCTGTCTGGATGTCCGTGGACTTTCTCGTTGAACAAGTCCCAAACTGATATTCTCCTTCCAACCAGCTCAGCTTCCCCAGACCCAAATCTCTGACGTTGTCTTTGACTCCTTGCTTGTAACTCCATGTCCAGTCCCCGTGGAGATTTGTTTGACTCTGGTTGTGAATGTGTGTCTGGGATTTGACCAGATCTCCTCTTTCGTGCCGGTCCTCGGTGCAGAGCACCGTCACCTTTGCCTGGGCTTTACTGCAGGAGCCAGTTGGTTCATCCCTCTCTTTCTCCCCGCTGCCATCCCCAGTCTGTTCAAAGCAGAACAGCTGGAGGCCTCTGTTGAAGTGTGTGTCCTGCGTGGGCCTCCGTTCAGACACTTTCCTTCTCACCTGAGTGCCAGCCCTGGCTGCGTGGCTCAGTGCCCTCACCAGTCCCCTCTGCCCTCCGTCCTTCAGGCTCGTGCCCCTGGCCTCTCTGGCCACCGTGTCCTCTGCGGCCTCTGCCCCTGCTTGGGGGAACACCAGCTCCGCGATGTTCACTACGCTCCCAAGTCTCCCAAAGGTAAAGTGCTGGTCCCTGCTGAGGTGTCAGCTCTTCCTTCTCTATTTTGTTTTTTAACCCACCCCTTTCACTCTTTAAGATGCTCTGTGTCATAGGTGGTGTTTTTGCCCTGTTTCCCTCATTGGGTTTTACAGTTTCCAAGGTAGGGACTTGTCTTTCTTTGATCACCTACTCACCCCGGTTGCCTAGACTGTGCCTGCCTGGAGCCGATCCGGTTTAGTACACGTATGAGTGTGTGCACGTGTGATGAGCAGGATTGATGCGGGAGCCAGGCAGGCTGAGTGCTGCTTCATTCTGATGAGAAGCCACAGATTTTAGAAGGAAAGCTCTGTGAAGACACGGCTTTAACTGTCTGATTTTGCCTTCTACATGGAGAACCTGCCAATTGCTGGTACCTAGGAAGGAGAATGAGTGGAGACAGAATGAAAATTGTAAAGTCATGTGGGTTCATTGGGAGGAAGGCATTTCAATCTTGTGGTTTTTCTGATTCAGGATTATTTTTGTTTTATTTCTGGTGGTGGTGGTTTTGTTCAGTTGCTAAGTTGTGTTCGACTCTACAACCCCATGGACTGCAGCACGCCAGGCCTCCCTGTCCCACACTATCTCCCGGAATTTGCCCAAGTTCATGTCCATTGAGTTGTTGATGCCATCCAACCATCTCAACTGTCTCACCCCATACCATTTCTGGTGGTATCTAGACTATAAAATTTCCAAGACAATTATTATGTTACAGTATTAATACTCTTATGGTGGCAGTGAAGTATAGGCTCCAATCAGTGCTCTCAAATTACTGGCAATATTATTATCCATGGAGGTAGGTAAGTTCAGTTGGTCCTGTTTGACTTAAACTGTTTTACTGAGGAAGACATTGAGACTTTTACACTGATAGTACTTTGGACCAAATTAAAAGGATTTGCTTAATGTCAGGTTGTGGATGAATGAATATTTTGCATTTGACTACAGTTGAGCTGTGTTTTTGTATTGTAAATTCTTCCCCATAGTAATAAAATATTACTAGGATATTTACTATTACAGACATTCAGCAGATAATGTCAGAATTTTATAAAAAGCTTTCGTTCTCTATGTAGTGTAGTTTATTCCCCTGTGCAGTGTAATATTTTTGTTTATTTCTTAAACCTGAAGCATTTTAATTAATAAAATTTTTTTCTTTTTAAAACTGCACTGTGGTTTCTAAGCTCAGATCTCTTAAATTATACTTGGCCATATAAATAAGCTGTGCATTGCAACTCTGGGTTCTTAACCTTTGCCCTTTGCTATTAGCTTTATGTTTTTTTAATTATAGGAAAATAGAGGACAGTAGGAAAGTCATGACTTAAATGGACTGCTGTTATTATGGTATTCTTTTTAAAGGAAATGAAAAATATTATTTATTTTGTTCAAATCAAGTGAAACAAATATAGAATGTCTTGTTACTGTTATTTTACTAAGCATTTAATATCACCACAATTTGATTCTTTATATGTAATAATGATTTTCCCATTTATGGATTGATGATGTGATAGGTTATTTATAGTTGTAAAGCATGTGTTCTTCATAGTTATTAATGTATATAAAAGAATGAATATTATTTTCAGTGTATACAAATGTGTTACTTGAATAATAAACTCACAGTCATTAAAAAAATACAAATATTACTTTAGCCTCAAAACTGAGGTTCCCTATATTTTATGAAAATAAGCAGAAGAGACCAGACATGAAAAGGAACATTTACATTTTTAAAAACTGTTTCAGTCTTGGCTTTTGACACCCATCTCTTCCATAAGGCCATAATACTTTATTTGGTCTTGTGTTGCCTGTCTGTGCAAACATGTCCAGATGAATTCAGTGTTTAATGTTAAGAATCTTATAACATGCCAATTTGATTTGTAGCCCTTCATATCATAGAATGCTAATTAAAATCATATTTTTGCATATGTCATGCCTTTCATGTACATATGCAAATAGATTCTGTTGCCTTTCAGCTATTAGTAATTAACTTTATGAAGGACAGCTGTAATACATAATTAACAAAAATGTTTGCAAGCCCTTTTACATTGAAAGTTACAACGGTAAATTTTTATTTTTTCGCTTATCAAGAGAGCTCTTTTAGTCTGATGCTTTGGAATGAGATCTAAGTTGTGTTAAACAATCACACGACATAATTAAATTGTGTTGTACTATATTCAGTAGAAGAATGGTGCTGTATTCAGTGGCTGCTGATTCCTGTCCATTTCATATTTATGTCAACAAAATTGAATTAAGTGATCTGATTTGTGTGTAAAGTAAGATAGCATGTCGGGTAATACTTTTTGTTTGTTTTAGTTATTGATATCTTCTGGGCACTTAAGTACATTTTTTTTGCATGTGTTGCAGACATGGTAAACATCTATATCATTTTAAAGAACCTCTCTTCAAATCATTACCATCTTCTTAAGGAAGCTTCTTGAAGGCTATTCATTTTCTCTTTTATAGTCCCTTAAATATTTAATAAAGTGACATTTTCTCAAACTCATTTCATGATTGAAGTGTGGGATCGACTCGGGGGCAGGGCGTGTGATACTGAGGTTGTTGGTTTATCTTTCTTACTAACTGACAAGTGAAGACAGTGACTGAAGAGCTAAAATCGTTGGTTTGGTCCTTGTTCATATACACAAGTGAGAAAATGACCCAGTGAATTGCAATGCAGTTATTTCCTTTGGTTTTCTGGTATTGCAGTATATCCGTCTGTATGCAACTTTCTGCTTAGAATGCAGTGACATTGTAACGTGCATTTTTGTGTTACAACTATATGTATTTATAAATATATATATCCATGTCAATTTTTTAAAATTTTGCATATATTTCTCGTTGAGACTTATGTTTTAGTTCTATAATAACTTTTTGTCTTTTTTTTTTCAGGGTTGCCTTTGTTATGAAGAAACACTTAAATACACATCTACTAGGCAAACATGGAGTTGGCACACCAAAAGAAAGGTAATTTTCATCCATTTAAAATACTTTGATTACGATAAGTATATTTTCATTTTAGATTTTTGTTTGCTGAGGTGACTCCTACAGTTTTATCCAGGCAGTTCGTCATGTTTTACACGAGTGGTACTCTCATGTTGAATATCATATATTATGCCATTCTCCCATAAGAACTTCATGTAGCATTTTAATTTTAGAAAATTTGATCTAAACATATTGGGAAAGATTTGAAGGATTTGATTTTTTTTATCAATTTGTGGAATGACCTTGAAACAGAAGAGCTAAATTAAAGGGAGTCAACCTCTGCAAATGCATTAGAATGAACTAAAATAAATATGTAAAACCAAACTATTTGCCTTTGAACTTTGTGTATTTTTGAGGTTTTAAAATGACATTTCTGAATTCTCACTGTAGAATTAAACATTGCTGATTTGAAAAAGAAATACATCTTGTGTCATCCCCCAAATAATACTACGGTTGCCATGTCATGAAAAATAACACTACAATTACGATGTCATCAACTGCCAGGTTTCCTTTCTTCTTGCTGCTGTATCATAATTAGCTGCATCACACAGACTTAATTATATTAGGTGAGCTGAGATATAGCAGTGTCAGCTCCCAGGTGAGCCTGGCTACTTCGGAAACTTTAAATCTAAAAGGTGCAGCTCCTTCAACACTAGTGTGAGCATCCTCGCCTGTAAAGACCTGGTAGGTTTCCGACTTGCTCCAGATGCTCAAAGACAGCATGTGAAATTCTGCAGACACTCCTTTAAACTTTTGTTTTCAATACGGTTGTAAAATGCCAGTCATGATGCAGTTTGTTCTGTCACACTGTAGCCTATGGCTTCTTCCGCCATATTTGTAAATATTTAATAAATTAAGAAAAATTGAAATACTCATCAATATTTTCTATATTCACAAGAAATTTAACTGGACTTTTCTATTGGTGGCATATTGTTTTCTTAAGCATTTTTGTTTGGACATGTCTACTATGTCAGAATATTGGAATGTTATGTATGCCTGCTTTCTGCCTTTAGGTTTCTCATACTTTTCTTTGTCACATTATATTTAATTTGAGACAATATTTATGTGTTAGGGAGATCCTGGACGCATTATTCTTGAAATTTGAAAGTTTTTTATTATTTAAATTGTAATTTTGGACTTGTCAAAGTTATGTTTTATCAGCACTTAAGAAACAAAACATCTGTAGTTATTGTGCTCTTGTTGCTTTTACTTGCATTATCTTGTTAATCATATTACCATATTGTGGTGGTTTAGTTGCTCAGGCATGTCCAACTCTTTGTGACCCCATGGACTGTATCCTGCCAGGCTCCTCTGTCCGTGGGATTTTCCAGACAAGAATACTGGAGTGGGTTGCCATTTCCTTCTCCAGGGGAACTTCCTGACCCAGGGCTCGAACTGGGGTCCCCTGAATTGCAGGCAGATTGTTTACTGACTGAGCCACTTCAGAAGCCTATATTACTATATTAGTGGTGCATTATTTTTCTAATATTACAGAATTAAAGACAGATTGAGAAATATACAATATCTTATAAATAGTTAAGTGTTAGAGTTGTTATTTTTCTGATTCCAATTCTAGTGCTCTTCCTCATGGTGATTATTATATTTCACATTGAAAATCTTTGCATACAGGTACTTAGGGTGTTTTATTCACAAAACAAATTTGAATGAAAACATTCAATCTAGATTGCATGATAAAAATAAAGTATTTCCCTGTTGTGTAACTAGTATATATTTTGAACTCAAGGATATCATTTTGGTTTTTATTTAGGAATTTAAAAAATTTGAATATATTTGTTCATATTGTTCAAATATATTCCTCATATTAATGAAGAATATAATATCCTTCATATTAATGAAGGATCCATCACCTTGTACATATATTCATCCTGCAGGCACCTTAAGGATAGTAGATGTCTTCTGAATGTGATCCTAGGTGTTTGAAAATTCCAGCTGTGCTCTTTGGTTTTTCCATTCGCTTTTTCCTCTGCATTCCAGGATAGCTCTCTGTTACTTCCCTTCATTTCAGTCCCTGATACAAAAAGAAAGGCTAAATAGAGGCAAAAGAAGGATTGTATGTCTTTCTCCCCTTTGAGGTATGATTAGCTTTTTCTCTAACATTTACATGATTTTTTGTCCTAAAATCAGGAGATGAATCTCAAATGGGAAGGCATTCCTCATCTTCTATATCATTCCCTCCTAAGTAGTGTGACTGCAGAGTTCCTCTGAGCTTAACATTAGATTGAATTGTTTTTACTGCTAAAATTCCTGTGTTTGAGCAGGCCTCTTATTTATAGTATCTGCTTATCAATAGGGCAGTCCCTCTTCTTGCATAGAGAGGCTGAGTTGGAATGCCAGGGCCTCAGCCACAGCATTGGAGAAGGCAATGGCCACCCACTCCAGTACTCTTGCCTGGAAAATCCCATGGACGGAGGAGCCTGGTAGGCTGCAGTCCACGGGGTCACAAAGAGTCGGACAGGACTGAGCAACTTCACTTTCACTTTTCCCTTTCATGCATTGGAGAAGGAAATGGCAACCCACTCCAGTGTTCTTGCCTGGAGAATCCCAGGGATGGCTGAGCCTGGTGGGCTGCTGTCTATGGGGTCACACAGAGTCGGACACGACTGATGCGACTTAGCAGCAGTAGCAGCAGCCACAGCATAATTTACCAATATTTGTCCATAGCTGGAGAAGAGTAAGATGTAAGGAGCAGAATCTAGCCTGATGAATACCAAATGCTCCTTCCTTCCAGTGCACCTTCCTTACCTCCTTGGAGATGGAATTGATGCCTTTTAATAGTCTTAGGAAACAAAGAAACTCTTTATCAGCATGTTCAACCATCTCTTTGGGCAGAAGTGTTCTCTCAATTAAGTTAAACATTTTTTCTTACCTATTTAAAACATTAATGCCTTGCTATAGTTTTGCAAGCTTGCTATATTTTAATTTCTCTAGGACAATGTAATCAGTTTATTCTTTTTATGTTTTGAATTTGATTCTCCCCTCTTATGTGTTGCATATTATGGCAAATAGTAATAGAAGTTAGCTAAATAGGCTGTGACAATTAAATTAATAATGCATTTTGTTTGCAAGTATTTAGGCCTTGTGCTTTGACTGATATATGCAAAAATGATAATTTATTACAAATAAATTCATATTCTTGCACTATAGTTTGATGAACTAATAAATTTTGTCAGTGTGACTGTCATTAGCCACAGAAAAATAAATAATTTCAAATACATATTTTTTGACTCCAGGAAACACCTGAGGTGATTGCTTGTATAAGAGCAACTTTTGTATTCCTAAATTTGCATGAACTTATTTTAAGGTAGTATATTACTGTATTTTAGAAGTCTTGTACACTTAAATATAAACAGCTAAATACAGCCACATTCAGTTCACATTCCAAAATAATAAGCTGATTAATTTGCGAGTTCATTCTAAAGTATTCCCTATTTTAAATAAGTAATTCTCTTTATAATATAGTAAGCCAGAGTAGCTTTATGACTCTTTGAATTCGCTAACAGTAATCTAGAAAACGAGCTTATCCACAATTATCACAATTGAAACAGCCATAATAAGTATGTCTTATGTGAAAGCCAGGTGCATATTACAATAGAAAGAGATAGCATTTGTAGTTCAGCACTTGGAAATCAGCTGGGCTTTGAATGACTGTGGAGATAGGAGGAGAGGAAACAATGCACTCAGAATTTCTGAGCTGTTGAGTGGCTTTTGTGGTGTCTGGGACCATGTCAGAAAACGTCTGCACTGGCAAGTGTCTCAGGAAGGCTCATGTGCTCCCGAAACCAGCTTTTCCAGTAAAGGATTTTAAACTGGACATGGACATCAGAGACTCTAGGAGCTATATAATGTTCTTGTTTTTTCAAGTTACTAATGACTATCTAGATTGAAACCTCAATATTTTTTCAATGAAGCAATTTTTGGAGGAGTCTATGCATATTCTAAGTCCCAGATTGTGCCTAATTTTCAGCCCAGCTGTGGGGTACGTTGAGGCCCCCAGGGCGGGCCCAGGGCTCACCAGTGTTTTTGTTCAGATGAATGGGTTTCCTTCCTTTAGATGGCTGAGACATAAAATTTTTCCAGACTTCTCTCCATCAGACGTTTGGAACTTGTGGTTAGGCATCTTTCTTTTAACAGTATCTTTGAGTTTATTGATACAATCTTTTCCCCCTTTTAAATGGACCAGATATTATCTAGTCTGAGTGTGGGATAGGCATACGGCAGCCCTGAAATTGGCTCTAATTTGCTATGAGCCATTGCTACAGGGTCCTTTGGAGTCTGTCTTGTCTCCTTTATGGAGAACTTTTGTATTTATATGTTAAAATTGTATGGAAGCATCATCATTATTTTGTGTCTTTCAGTTTAGAGGGGCTCACCCTTTTTCTTGAAGCATGAAAATATCATCCAAAACTCAGACATTCCTGGAAAAAGTGTATGTACGTGTACATGCACAGTTTTTATTGAAACTTTGCCAGTGATAGATATTATGGGTTGACTAGGTTACTTTTAAATGAGAGAACACCACCTTTTCTAAAAACTCTGAATTGGATGTATTTAGGTAGACTCAAATTTTTCCTATTAGAAAAGATTCTGTTCATAATGTGAGATGAATTCCTGTTGTTGTCCTGTTATTATCCATTTTAAATAAATAACTTGCCTTTTGGTGAAATTGGTATTGCTGTGTTTTCTTTTCTTAAAGGATCAGCTGTTTTCCTTGCTGTTTATTCCATGTGAATTTCTGTACGGTACCTTCTGTTTCTATCTTACCACTGAAACAGGCAGTTGGTTCCCAGGGAAGCGCGCTGAGATGTTCCGTCCTGTGTTGAGTGTGCGTCTTCTCTTCTCTGAGCCGTGTCCTTTGCAGCACGTGTTGGTCACGTGCCTGTCGCACAGGCCTGCTCTCCAGTCACTGTTGTTGATTGGTCTCCCCTCTCAGTTCTTCTTTTAATCAGTGGTTAGTGATTTTTTTTTTTTAATGAGGCCCAATTTTGGAAAAATTAAGTGTCTATGGGCTCCTCTCTGCTTTAAAAAATATTTATACAAGAAATAATTCTGTTGAGCCAAAATGGAGGAAAAACATTTCAGTTCATTCTATCTTGGATTGCTTGTTTTAACGAGTGGGAGGTTGTTCTATTTGAGTGACTTACTATTGCTTCTGCGTGAGCCGAGGACACCCTTTCTTCTGCCTTCTCCCATTTCTCCTCCTTGTCATCTGTAGATGGCGTCTAGTGTATAAATAATATCCTGTGATCATTTAATACCATTTTATTTAAGGAAGTTGGATGGAATAGACAGATAACCCTGCTAAATAATTACGCCCATGTGGGAAGATAGATAGAAGTCACATCATTTACTCAGGGTTGTTATTTTTAGAAAACTTTCTTCTGTGTTTTACTGACTTAATCTGACCATTTATAAAGGTTCATAAGGAAGAGTATATATTTTCCACCAAAGTTATCTTGTTAGTACTTGGTAGTATTTCTAAATTAAATGGGCAATTTAGATATTCTGTGGTTGCCTTATGACAAATGTTTTCTTACTGAAATGGGTATATTCTAGTTCCTACTTCATAAATTTTAGAGGTGAACATTAGCAAAAGTAAGGTGAGAATATTGGGGTTTCAGCTTGTCATCTGTGTGTGGAAGTTTCCAGCTTACTTTCTAGGGAGGGGTGTTTGGGCCAAGTCACAGATGGTTCTCCTGACTCACCTGTGAGGGGACAGAAAACCCCCTTCCTAGCTCGTAACTCCCTTGGGCCCCTCAGTTTCAATGAAGCGGTGTGAGCCCTACTCCTGCTTCAGCTGCTCAACCCAGGGCTGTGTGGAGTATCTCGATGCTGTGTGTTTGTCTGATAGATTAGTTTGCTGTTCTGAGTAAATGTTCCTTCCACTCATTTCTCGTGGCTGGACTGTGAGTGGTGTCCTTCCATCAGGACAGCCGCTCACCTTCCTCCCCCTATGTGTGCTTTCAGCCTCCAGTAACATTTTGACTGATCTTGTAGTTAGTTTTTACGATAAGGACAAATCTCAGAATGCTTTGAGAAGTCATGTCTTTTTTGTAAAGATCTTGCTCAACGTGCTGCTCCTGGACATAGATCGTATCTTCCTAGTGAGATGGTTGGGGGCAGTTTCTTTCCAGTCTCTCTTTCAGGAAAAGGTGTGCCTTTCTGACCTTAAGTACTAGCAAATCATGTGTATGATTGAGTTTTCCTCCTTATGTTTACTTCTGGAAAGCTCAGTGCCAAAATTGTAACTCATCTCCAGAAAGTAGGGTGGACTTCATGGAATGCATTTTATTTACTACTGTTATTTCTAGTTTCATCTTTTTTTCTCTTATGGGAAATTCCCATTTTATGTGAGTGGTATATTTTAACAACTTCATATAAATCAAAGCTCACATAATTCAAGGGAAGTTTTGCAACAGGGATATTTGTGAGGTAGGGTCAATATTTGTCTGGGAGGACGTGGTCTCCAGCCCTGTGCTCTGGGGGCATTGTGTCCAGCGGGGCATAGCCCTGTGATGAGACTTTTTAAAAACTATCCTTGCGAATATAGTGCACTTTAAATGGTGCTTTTTACTCTTCAAGATTGTCTTTTATTGTGAGGAATGCTTGCTCCTAGAGTGTGCTGAGCAGACATGGCATTTCCTCCCCTGCCAAAGAAGGGAGGGTTGCTTCACTTTTATACCAGGGTCCTTGCTCTCTACTCTGTCAGAAGTAACTGCTGCTCATAGTGTGTCACAGCTGTGCTGATAAAATACCGTGTCTGCTACTCCGGGGGAAACCCTGCTGTTAGTAGGGGAGAAGGCCGAGGTGTTAGAGCATATGTGTGCTGCAGAGATATAGGACTGTTTTCTACTCTTTCTAAGATTCATTCTTTAATTTTAAGCTAACATTTGATTTCTCTCTGTGTGTTTTATTCTTGAGCATTGAAATAGACACGAGTATTATATGAGTCTTGTTCTTCAGAAGATATTGTAGGTTATGCAATTATCCATAGTATGTAGAAAGAAAGGCTACACAATGATACAAAAGAAAGGTTTAGAAGAGGGAACAATTAATCCTGTCTCAGAGGTGTTCTGGGGGTTGCTCATGAAGACATCTAGTTTACTTATTAATTGATTCTCCCAGTCGACACTGACTACATCTGCTGCTGTTGTGTTCCAAAGTTGAGCTGGCCTGTCGTGTTTGCAGATAATGCACCCTCTGGTCTCATGCCCCTCCGATTTGGGGTTGACGGACGGAGGCGAAGGATGCAGGAACGACACACCTGTAAAGGGAAGGGGGAGTTTATCAGGCTGGAGGCGCTGGTGAAAACACAGCAGAAGTGCTGTTCCTGAGGGTGTCTGGGCTGGCTGTTGCTTTCAGACAGGCCTTTCTGAAGGGGCGCCTTTTAAGGGAGGCCCCTAGTGAGGTGTGTGCGAGCTTGGCTGCTCTTGCTCTAGTGCGTCCCGGGGCTGGGGGAAGGGAGTGGGCAGAAAATGAGCAGGTAAGATGCCCGCTTAGCGCTGTTTAGGAGGGGAGCACAAGTGGGAGTATTCCTTCAGGGTGACGTTGGAAGGGGCAGTGAGAGATGGAAAGGCCAGTGGGAGAGAACCAAGAACGCCGCGCCAGCGTCGCGTCTCACTCCACACAAGGGAAGCCAGCAAGCCTTTGGCGTGAGTTCAGACCACAGGGAGGATTCTCGGGTCACGTCGCAGAGATGCTTCTGGACCCTTGCCTGCTTCCCCTGCTCCAGCCACTCCCCTCAGTGCCAGGCGCCTCTCCCCATCCATACTTCGGAGCTTGCCTGCAAATAAGCCCTGTGGTCACTGGTTTTACAGGCAGACCTTGTTTCCCAGTGCTTCGCAAATATTGCATTTCTTACAAAGTAAAGGACTGTGGCAACCCTGTGGCGAGCAAGTCTGTCAGCTCCATTTTTTCCAGTAACATTTGCTCACTTCTGGTTTCTTTGTCAACATCTGGTAATTCTCACAAGATTTTAAACTTTTATTATTACTTTATTTTATGTTGACCTTGGATTAGTGATCTTTGATGCTGTTACCATGACCTGAAGGCTTAGACTGATGGTTAGTTTTTAGCAGTCAGTTTTTAGCAGTCAGATATTTTCTAGACATAATGATATTACATACTTAACACAGTATAATGTAGTGTAAGCATAACTTTTATATGCACTGGGAAACTGAAAAATTCCTGTGACTCCCTTTCTTGCTTTATTGGGGTGGTCAAGAACGAAACCCGTGGTATTTCCGAGGGGGCCTGCATTTTGTTAGACATGGTCTGTTCCCAACTCTGCAACCTACTTCCGCCTTCCTCTATGCTTTTGTTCTTCCTGCCCTCATCACACTGCTGCCATGTTTCTTTTATCCTGATTGTCAATCTAAGTCACTATTTTATTTCAAGCTTCAGTATGAGGCACCTGCCTTCTGTGAGTTTCTTCCTTGTTTATTCCATCTCTAAACTGTCTTTATTTTTTCATCCTATTCCTGTGGAACTTTGATGAATAAAGAATATATACATACGCAGTGACTCAATGGTAAAGAGCCACCTTTGTATGTGTGTGGGTTCAATCCCTGGATCAGGAAGGATCCCCTGGAGAGGAAATGGCAACCTACTCCAGTATTCTTGCCTGGGAAATCCCATGGACAGAGGGGTCTGGTGGGCTACAGTCCATGGGGTAACAGAAGATTTGGACAAGACTTAGTGATTAAACAACAGCATATATATATATATATAATCATATATGTATATAAGAATATATATATATAAACTCCATCTCCCAAAGCAGAAACCAAAAAAACTATAATGATACTGTGTATAATTATGTAATCTAGTACTAGTTCATTGAGTTACTACACCATAAATGTATGATTTAGTAATGATAATCTTTATTAAATGAGGAATGCCTCCTTTTTCATTCCTATATACAAATAAGTTCAAATTGAATTCTGTGGAGAAGGTGAACTATACCTTTTCTAGTATGAATGTTCTAATTGTCTTTTCGTATGTTAGTACATTGTTGTTTAATATGACAAGTTAATTTTTAAGGATTTTTGTGGGCTACCATTTAGTTTAGTAGTTCAGTCAGATCTTGGGTATAAGAATACCTGCTCTTTTAACTCTCTTTGAAGTCAGTGAGTAAGTGATCCCCACTATGATCAATCAAATATGCTAAATGTTCAGAAGGTAGGTGTTTTCCCTTGGCAGGCATCTAGAATATTTTTGGCCATTCTCTTCTTTTATTTCACTTAAATTGCTTTTAGAACACTGGGGCTTATACATCTGGACTCTGACTAAAATATGCCCTAAGCTCTTATCTTTAATTCCCAGTCAGCACCAGAATTAAAGAGAACAAAGGCCTATATGTTCACTGCAGCCTTCAATTATGCTTAATTACCAACTTTCATACAGTTTCATTATACAGTACTGACTTCTTGTGAGACTTTCTTTATATTCATGATGTCTTGGTAGTTGCTTATAAAAGTCCAGGTTTAAAATTTTTCTGAGGAATTTTCAGGAAACTTACAAGCTTTCTAAAGTAATTTTGGTGAAGTTGGATCAAAGCAATTTGGTGATCCATTTTAACAGATGAAAAACAAGAAGTTTACATTTCGTTATGCCACAGAGCGCTGATGGGAGAAATCGAGGGTTTTTTCTCCAAGATATCTCCCCTCAGCCCTGGGCTGCTCGAGGATCCCACTGTGAGCTTCAGACCAAGGAGTGCCCCACCAGCCCTGTGCTGCCCTCTCCCTCGTGCTTGGAGGAAACAGGCGGGCAGCCACGCTCCTCATGAGGCAGGTCGGCCTCCTGGTGATGCCAGCGGTCTGCAGAACGACTGCCTTCTGTTTCAGCAGGCCCTTCATTCCCTTCAGAACCATCATGATGCCCACTGATACGTTCTAAGATACAAGGTTGAAGCATGTGAAATCAACACATGGTTGTTGGTTGTTGGTTAAAAACCATCAAATACTGGCAGTTTCCTATGAGGCAAACCTAATTCTATTTAGAACTGTTTCTGAAATGTGATGTTAGTATCAAAATCTGCTTTTCAGGGAAGTAATAATTTCCATTGAGTTTTAATGTAATCCTGTTCTTGCTTTTTTTCGGGACAGTGAGTAATTCCCTTATGTAGTGTGTGGGTATAGAAATTGGGTCAGGATACTAGGAAACGCATCTGATCATACTTTGTTCACTGTTTCCACTGTGTGTCCACTGAAAGCCATGTTGGCATGCCTTCTAGGCCTGGGCCAGCTGTATTTTCAAAGCCCAGGTTTTGTCACATTGTGAAATTCCTGCCTTGGATCTGCATTCTATGTAATCTCTTCTTACTCTGAAGAAGACTGATGTACAATTTAGCACATTCTGCTTTGTTTCTCTTTATTCTTTTAAAAACACCGGGTTTATACCCTGGGTCCACACAGGTCATTTCTTGAGGGTTATGGTTTCCAACTGTCCTTCTTGTCTCAGGCTGTCAGAAGGTGATTGATCTTCAGTGAATATTGATAGATTTAAAATATTAAAATTCTCATTGAAATTTTCCTTAAGTTGGACTTTTTCCTAACTGGTGTAACGTACGATTTATAGTCACATTTTAATGAAAGTATTGCAAAATAGTGTATGTAACTGTCTGTGGTCCTGCCTGTTAATTGCGTCACCCTCAAATGCATTCTTCCTGAGTCACTGTGGATTTATTGTCTTCTCATTTGGGAGGCCCAGGACACATGTTCTCATTCCTCAGGGTTATGGTGACATGGACATAGATTTATACTTATACAAGTACCAAAAAAAGTCATACTATATATAAACACAGCATTTTTTTAACATAATAAGTACTTATTGTTAGATAAAAACATATTAAAGAAATTTTTAGTTGTTGAGGTTTAAACCTATATCTCTGTCTCTTTTTTCATGCTAATCTGGTGCAGAAAGGGATTATGGGAAATAGTAGATTCAGTGGAATATATATGAAGTTTTTTTTAAAATTATACACAGATTTTCTTTGAAGCTAATTAAAACAATAATTTCCCCTTTCATTCTCATAGTGCACTATAATATTGAGAATGTTTTTTTCTCATTTCACATTTGCAATTAAATAATAATGGATATGCCATATGTTTTTGGCAACTAGGAAGTGGCAGTCTTACGGCTGGATATCTGGTATTTAAAATTTTATGCTTTTCTTTTTCTAAAAAAATATTGTTGATATGGTAATCAGATTTTGAAGATTAGGAAAATTTCTAACAAGAATTAACCCAGTGCTTATTATTTATTAGTACTCATAGTAGTAGCAATATATGAACATATTCAAAGTTTCAGGGAATTTTTGGTTTCTCTCTTTCTGTTAAACAGAAACCAAAAACTTTACATGGAACACTACTGTGTAAAATCAGTAAAAACCAGATGCTCTGTCTGAAGCTGCCAAGGGGTCCAAAGACTCCATCAGTGGCGGGGCGCCTTCTCTGTGCCTCACAGAAGCCTTAGGCTCCTCATCAAACTAAAGAGAGCCTCTACACACAGCGCTCCTTTACTTGTGCACTAAGCCATTGACGTTTGCAGTTTTCACGTTTACCGTATCGTTGATCCCTAAGTGACGAGACGCTGGTGTGCTCGGGTGCTCCGAGTCCGAGCTCTTAATTTAGCTGGAAGTTGGGCCCGCCTTCAGGCCGCAGTGTGCTCGGCTTGTCATGGTTGTCTCGCGCCTCTGGAGAAGTCATAAAGACCAAACCAGGTTAATCAAACAGATCAACGTCTGGATCTGATGGAAATAAAAGAAAGAATGATAAAAATGTCAAGAGCGTAGTCACTCTGAGCTAGAGATACACGGTAGGACTGAATTAAAAGCTGAAATGTCATGTTCTAGTTCTGATGTTCAGTGGAAAATTCACAGATGTTCATTCTCTTATTGAGTGAGTAAATTTTAAAAATGGAGCCACAAATGGACCAATGATGAGCAGAATTTATTTGGCCCAGTTTTGTGCCCTGAGGTCTGTGTAGTGAGACCCTGGTTTGCCACATTTAAACGACCCACATCATGCTTGATGGGCAACAGAGAGAGTTGGCTTTAGAACCCTCTCTTTGGTTCTCTAGCCAGTACCTGAAGCATCCATTCAGTGAAGGAGGAAAACTTGATAAGAGTCTTGAAGAGATGGCTCTCTGATTGGTAATGTTATGAATGGAAAACATCAACAAAATTGTCAATTCTTAGAACATCACTAGTCTTTAAAAATTCATCTGATGGGGAGGGAGGAGGGAGGAGGGTTCAGGATGGGGAACACAGGTATACCTGTGGCAGATTCATTTCGATATTTGGCAAAACTAATACAATATTGTAAAGTTTAAAAATAAAATAAAGTTAAAAATTCATCTGAAATTACAGTGGGGAATCATTAATTCATGTGGCTATCAACTCACTTTTTATTATGAGAAAAGTTTGACTTGGAGATTTTAGTGGTACTTTTCCTTGCGTAAGTTCAGGCTGGCAGTGGAGGGGCGCTCTGCTGACCCCTGCCTGGGACCAGTGCTTGCTTCTGAGTGAAGCCGTTCTTAGAGAAGGTTGGGAACCAACAGCTGTTCCTCTGATGGAGCCGCCATCACAAGAGGCACGTCTCTGGAAGGACCACTCCTACATGCTAGGAGTTGTGGTCAGCCCCCGGCAGTGTCTGAGAAAAAAGTTGGGCTGAGCTCTGTCCTAGGAAATGGAGGCCTTTCATCCCAAGATGAAACCTGCTACTTTCAGTCAGAAATAGCTGCTTCTTAGATGCC
>NC_091640.1:3840000-3900000 GCF_027580195.1 Bos mutus | reverse complement strand
AAATTGTTTAAACTGTTCAAACAAATTACTTAGCAATTAAACCTTCAGCAAAATTGTAATTCATTTAAAATTTAGCACAGAGGTTTGAATCTCTTTCTGAGGAGAATAACTGAACATAATAGTGAAATATGCAAATTCAATGTTTTGCATGAACTGTTTCCCACAGGACAAACACATTCCCAGCACTAGGGAAATGAAAGCTTTTCTGCTAATGGGAAATGATTTTGTAGTAAGTGATTACATGTGAGAATTCCTGTTTTTGAATTTTATCTAAATTTCATTGTTTGAAGCATAAATTTTTAAAATTTGGGTTTCATTCCTCATGTAGCACTTCAAATTTTAATATTTAAACTCACATGCAACTGAAGTCAGGTACCATTGATTTATCTTAGGTGTTACTTGTTATGCTGAGAATTGTATAACTGGAGAACATTAAAAAGAGTAAGTTGGACATTGGTACCAAAAATAACTTTTAAAAACTGTTTATTCCTGTTGGTTTCACTAGATAGAGATAGTGATAATGTGGTCATGCCATGTATGCTTCACCTCCATGTCGAAATGTGTATTGTGTGGATTAATGTGAAGTGGCCATCTGTTAATAAGGATTTCTTGTGTGGACGTGCCTCAGCACCCCGATGCAACAGTAGCACAGGGATAAATTTCAAACCTGATATACATATTCAAATTAGTTTTATGTAGATTGTCACTTTGAGGTTCTATTTCAACAGTGTTGCCATTCTTGACAAAAATCTTTATTTTTGATCTCTTTTCTTGATTGTTAGCCAAAGCCTACCAATACCATTACTTTATTATTACACTTTCTCATTTCATTGAGTCCTCATCTTTTTCAGTGACTTTAGTTACAATGCAAGATTGCTGTCATTAAGGAGAGTCAGAGAAGTGTCCTTCAGTACACACAAACAAAAATAAGTACACATGGTCTTTCTCTACATTTTTAAGTCAAATAAAAATATTCATGTGATATCACCTCAGCACAGAGCACATTCAGTCAAAAGATAAAGTTAAACTGTGTGAGTTCAGAATTGGGTCTGTGCTTGGTCTCAGTGCTGCACACCATTTTTCTATTGTAGTTTTGTTCTTGTTGTGCTTACTTTGTATACTTTAGGACTTCTGAGTCTGCTGATTAGATTGTATTTCATTCCTGTTTCAATTCAGCTGTGATTTTCTTTGTTCTCATAATACTTTTTATTCTCACATTTTTTCCAATAAGCAAAACTTCAGTCACATTGCTCCCCCAACCCCCTAACTTTTCTAGCGGTTAAGATCATTTATCTTTTCTAGTGGTTAAGATCATTTATCTTTTCTGCTTTTTCTGGTAGTGTTGTTTAATGAAAGCAAACTTCTTACCACTTGCCTCCTAAAATTCATGTTTTCCTTACCATTTTATGGTCTAATTAATTATTTATGTTTTAAAGGAAATCGAGCAGTTAAAAAAAACCAGTGCTACATATATATATGTTCACATACACACACACATATACTCATATATGCATATATATGTTCTTGTGATGGAAAGAACCCTACAGCCAATCTTTATTGTTTACTGTTTGGAGCACACATCAACTCAGACCATTTTACATACTGAAACTGTTGACCAGCACCTGAGTTTGTTGCCCGCATAAAATGGAAGCCCAGTGTCACAGTAAATGTTTCTCCGTTGAATATGTTTTTTTTTTTTTTTTGCTAGATAATTTGACCTCCTTCATCCTTGTCTTACTCTATTACTGATGAGAAAACTTTTGTGTAATATTTCAGTTTCTGATTTCAGAAACTAAATAATTATTACCATTATTTGTAACTCAGACATACCTTGTTAATATTCAAATTCATCATGCCAATGTATATATGTAATTCTATTGATGTTTCAAAAAGTCATCCTAAAAATTTTAAGTGTTTTTCCATTCTTAGACATTTGTTAGGTCTTGTTTTCCTTTGTTCTGTTAGGAAAATAGCTTAGAAGATAAGTAGTTCATACTTTTGTTAAAGTTCTGAGATAATTCCTGTTTGGGACACTTTGAAATAATAATGGTAATAGTGTTATATGAATCTTGTCTTGATCATCAATGATTAACTTTTTTAAAGTTAATAATTGTGTTAACTTGAGTATGCTGAATGATCATTTAGCTGAAGACTGTAAAATATTTAGTTTGTCATAATATTCTTTGGTCAATATATATGAGATTAATTTTATAAATTTCATTTTGTTATCCATGTGCTTACAAAAGCTTTACAAATGTGGGCTATGGAAATGATAGTTTAATTGTATCAGTAATACTCTGAGTCAAAAGAGTGTTCTGTCAAATAATTTGCCAGCATTTTAAATTGTTATATTTTCAAAGTGTCTTCAATTATAGCTTGAAAATGAAAGGCAGTTGAATATAAGTACACACGTCTTCAACCTGTAACTAAGATGTGATTTATTATTTCCACCAAAATTTCATAACAGAGAGCAGATACACAGGAATGTCTCTTCGTTGGTTTGCTTTTGATGCCAGTGATAGCAGTGCAGTAGATAGAAAGCAAGTATTAGTTTATGGGCTTCACATGGAAAAGCATTCTGCCATAGCAGCAGTGAACACCCTTAACCTCCCCAGTCACCTCTTAAATTAACGCTACTCCTTGTGGAAACGACAGAATGAGAGTGTGAATTACTTTGTATGAACAATAAACATTCCCAAAGTCTTCGGAGTACACAGGCCCTTCAGAATGGTATATGCACATGACCTTGCTGGAAGAAAATGCTCTTCCTTAGAAATACAGCCATTTCCTTTTCCCTTCTCATCTCACGTCAGAATCTCTTCAAAAATCAAAACATTTTATTTTGAAAAGAACTTCTTAATTAAATGACTCATGCTCCCTAAAACATGGAATCAGTATGTTATATAAGGACAAAAATAAAATTGCAGGTCACAGCTCTCCAAGACGCTACTGTTACCCCACGCCCATGCCTCTCAGAGTAGTGACTTTTCTCACTCCTCCTGGGGGTATAAATATATGGATAGAAGTTTGTATAAATGAGAATCTTAATGATCATAATAGCTCACTATTTCCTATGTCTCATTCATACAGTGTGGATATTATTCTATGTGATTTTATAAATACAGATTTGAATTATAATTTAGTAACTTTATAATCTGTTGTTTATATGTATCAAGATATTACTATTTAATGGGCATTTATTATCTTTCTAAATTTTTACTCTGATAACAGTGTTGTGTATAAATCTTTTCTCAAGTTAGTAAATTATTTTTCTTGTGTAAACTCTGGAACTGCTCAAGGTATCCATATTTTGTTACATTTGATCTGTTTTGCACCTCTTTCTCCCAAAGGGCATGGTTATTATTTTACTGTGTGTAGTTTAAGGGTGGAGATATTTTTATTTTACATATTTTATGTAACCAAATACAAAATGTGAGATTTTAAATTTTTATTTTCTTTGCATTAGATCAGTTTTAAAATTCCTCTTGTACTCATTTCATCATCCCTTTCATTAATAATGCTTTGACAGGAGATATTGACAAATATTCTAGGTGTTTGAAATATCAAGTAGTGATTATCCAGTGAAAGAAAATAATAATGCTTAGTATTTTCAAATTTAGATTTCATCTTTTCATGTCTACTGGTTTTAAAGTGAACACGTTTTATCAAACTCTTGGTGTTCCAGGAAAGCATTAATAATTATGTTTGTAATTGTCAAAGGTTGAGGATAAACGTGGCAGTCTGCATTCTAACACAGTGAGCTGTCAGCCAACCGTGGGTGGGAGTTTTTCCCTTGTCCAGTGTGTAAGAATTCTAAGGTACCTTAAGATATCATACCATATAGAATGCAGTGATGACAGATGAGGAATGGAGGTGATAATGCTTTTTTGTCATTGTTGTTAAATAAAACCGAGACCTTTTCTGGCTCTTAGTGGGTGATGGCTAGTGAGGTTGGGGCCCAGCTTTACAAGTCTATAATTCTTAGACAATTTGTTACGTGTAAACATCAAATGAACCACAGGCACTCAGTCTTCCAAGTCCCATCTTGAAATGCTTTATCCCAGTCTTTAGCCATCAGACTGATGGAGGCTCCCACGGGCCCCTGCAGTGTGGGGTTGGCCATCCTGGCACTGAGATTGTCCTGGGTCTGCTCTTCGTGACAGCTTTGCCCTTGTTGGGAAGGCTCCCCTTCACCCAGCCTTGTGGTTTGTGACCGTGCTGCCGCCAGGCCGCTCCCAGGAGGGAGACTTGAACTCCCTGTCAGAGAAGACTTGCTGGAACTTCTTGAGTGTGGCTTTGGGGTTTCTGTGTATTTGGAACCAAGTCTGGTGGAGTTCATTTTGTACTGATAATGAAGTGTTCACCTTTTGAGAGAAGCTATTTCCGTTATACATATTTACAATTCTTGAGTTGATTTTCTGAAATGTTTTATATGGTTTCTCTTACATCTTACTAGATTTTTTTCTGAAAGTTTAAAAGGGCAGATTTTTAAGAAATGGGTCAGTCTTACCAGAAAATGTATAAGCTGTTTCAGGTTCCCTGTACAAAAGAAAGTTTGGTGTTTCTACTTGCGTTGTATTTATCTAAGAACCAGGGAAGCTGTGTTGTGTTACCCTGGATCCGGGTGTTAGCAGTGAATGGCAGAGATAATGTGGTTTTTATCAATATTAATACTTACTGGGGCACTGTTTCAAAAAGGTCAGGAATGACGGAGCAAAAAATTTTCGCGAGAATGCTTTATAACGTGTCTTGAAAACATGAAGCAATTTAACCCACTTGATTGTCCTTGGCTGCTGAGGAGAGGCCGCGTCTGGAGGGCTGGGGACCTTGCCAAGAATACAGAGCGGTAGGGCCTCCCCGGGCCAGACCGGCGAGGGCTCCTCAGAGCTGCCCTGACCCCCAGCTGGAAGGGGCTGCGGGCTGCCTGAGCCCGAGTCGCACACGCTGCATTGTCTCCTTTCTTTCTCTCCTGTGGAGGGTACGCCTTTGCACCCTTGAGTTACTTGTAAGTCATCATGCATTTGTGGACTGGTCTCCTGCTTTTCACAGAGGAACTGTTGTTTTAATAATTACACACTCAACTTTTATTGACTTGCCATCATCAGTGATTTTTTTTTGCAGGGGGAGGGCCTCTTAATGTTGTGGGGTTAGACAGTTTTTTGAAAATGACCATCCAGTCATAGTTTCTCTCTGCACACCACGTGACAAACGCACAGCATTACCGGGAAGGCTCCTATTAATTACTGTAATTAACACGTGACTTGAGGAGTCTTAGATTAATCATCACGTGACTCTTGGTTATTTGTACCCTTGTGGGAATTTTTCGCCACCAAATGCAAATACGGGGCTGAAAATATTGCTTTGTTTGTCTGTGGAGAGAATATTCATCGCAGTGGTACTGTACATCCAGGAAAACAGAAAGTAATTAAAATGTTGATTACTCTAGTAAATCTCCAAAATGTCCTATTATTTGTGTTTCGTATGTGCTCACATTTCTGAGAAGTTAGCTTTTGCACAACAACCTACCATGATTATCTGATCTCCTCCGGAAGGTTAGCTGAGTTGTTTCCTATATTACTTAGGAAAAAATTTCTTTTCACAATTGAAAATGTCAGCATCAATTTAAAGTAACACTAAGCATGTGCTTGCTTTCTGAATATTATCCTCCAGCCACCCTGCTGAGGATCTGGCTGTGACAGTTTGATTAGATCATCAATCCTCACTGTTAACAGCACTTTTCCTGAACACCTGGGCTGCCGGGTCACATCTGAATCTAGCTACCGTTGTTTCCATGACCCAACGTGCGTTCACCATAGCAATTTACATTATGTGTGCAAATTAAAAGTTACCTTATAACAACAGTTTACTTTAAAAAATGACCTCGTTTTCCTCCACGTTAAAGTTATGTTACAGGAGTTGCGTCTTTTGTATGATGAAAGACTCTTGCAGACATAGTCACCCGCCATGATGGAGGTGTGTTTCTTTTTTCTTTTTACTTAGGCTCTTTGGATCAGAATCTCTAAAAATGAAAATATTCTTGTGCTATTTGGAAATCTGCTTTGATTGCATTTTAAAATTTTGATTACATTTTACTAGATTTACACCTAAGTAAATAATTGAATTTGTCATCTATTGCTGAAAATTTTTCTGCTTTCTGCTCCTAAATTCTCCACTTGAACTGTCACAATGGTCTGATTTATTCTTTCCTATTTATAGTCATAGCAATAGAGATAAATACCTACTTACATTTTCAATGCAAATTGTTTAGTAGCGCACTGCAACATAAACACACTGTTAAATCTAGCATTATCAGATTTTTTTGGTACCATAATAATCTTTTGTTTTTCTCACAACTTTTCATTTAAATAATGAGGGGAGGAAAATATAAAAAATATCGTCATTAAAATTTATAACTTTGGTGTAGAGGCCTGAATTCTGTTACTTAAGCAAAGTTTTACTGTGCAGGTTTAAACAGTATTAAATGTTTTTACCTGATATTGGTAGAGACAAAGAAGAGTCAAATATAAATTGTAGCTTCTGTTTTAGCTGGAACTTATTATTGTTTTTTAGTTGTTTATTATTTTAAGGTACATATGAACTTTGTATAAGCATGTCAGAGCAGTGTGTTGTTTTGATGAGAAAATCATATCATCTCTCCCTGATCTCTCAACTTTTTAATTCTTTCCTTCTTTCATGTTTAGTGGAAGAGCATATGGGTGTGTATATTAAAAAAGACTTTTCCTGTTTCTGATACACTTACTCTTGTTTTCCCAAAGATATAAATCTTTTGGAGTCATTAAAATGTTTCATCCTTGTTTTTAATGACCTATTACTTCATAGGACATAGGTAACTGTTATTAAATAATACTAAATATTCAAAAGTAAGGTTGTGCTTTGTCGAGCTCAAAGCCACCATGTGTGTGGCTAGGTTTTCTGCAGTGAGTGAGCCGTAGCCTGCTGGAGCCAGGACACACACATCCCAGCTAAGCTGCCTCTCTTCCTTGGACCTCATATTTTCATTAGCATGGCTAATGTTCATAGCAAGATCTTTGTCATCTCTCAGAAAGTCTGTAACCGTTGTGAACTCCCAGGCATTTGACAGTGGCACAATATGATATGTTGAAAGTTCATTTGCTTCCTAAGCGGTTGACCTAGTTTTAATTCAGTCTTTTCTCTATCCAGCTGTGTGACCTTGTGTACATTACTTTAAATCTCTGTCTCTGTCTATGCATATATGGGATTCTAGAAAGAAAGTGAGAGCCAGGTTAACAGCACCTGAGTTCCGGTTGTGTCCATAAGTAGCTCTATTTCCTTGGGCAAATCTCTTTGACTCTCTGAGTCTTAGTTTCATTATCTGTAAAGCTGATGTGATAAGATGTAGGCTATTGTGAGGATCAAATGAGATAATAAGTGAAAAGCACTGTAAGGGAAATAAAATAACAACATGTCATAATGAATAAAACTCTAGCATAGAATTATTAAAATCTAGTACCTGAGTTTTAATCCTAAAACAGCTATTTTATGAACTGATGCAACCTTAACCAAGTCATTTCATTTCTGATACTCAGGTTGTTGAACTAAAACTATGGGGACGGACTCTTTCAAAAGGAGTAGATTAGATGGGCTTCAGCATGTAAGTGGCATCGCTGGTGTTGATGCAGAGTAGGTGCTTCATACGTGTGCATCACCTTTACTTGGTGCTTTTGTTCATGTAACAAGATTTACTGACGCCTGATCTGGTTTTAAGTTCTCAGAGTGGAGTGCTGAGCAAGGTAAAGATGCTCTTCTTCTGGTGGAAAAGTCAGAAAATGTGCAAGCCAGTAAATCATTTTAGAAAACAGTGAGTGCTATGGCCAGAGTGACTGGGGGAGAGGTCCGGGAGTGACAGGCGAGCAGTGGGTAGGATTATTAGACTGTTCAGGCAAGGCCATCCCCAAAAAACATTTTGTAAAACGATCTTTGAGAAAACTGTAGACTCACATGCCGCTGTACGCAGATAATGAAACTAAGACTCTTTGTTATTTCTGAGGCATTGTGAGTAGAAACTTGAATGATGAGCAGGAACGTGTCAAAGCGTGTTCTAGGCAGAGGGACGAGGGAGTGCACACTCTGAGGTGGGAACCCAGGGGAACCTTGGGTTTGCTGAGCAGGCTCCCTGCGGTTGTGCCCCGTGTCCCCAGAAGTGCGTGTGCTGAGCACGGCCAGGCAGTGGTCTGATCACGCGGGCCTCTGGAAGGCGCGGGGAAGACTTGGTGCACTTTGTGCCGTGGGTGTGCGTGAAAAGACTTGAAAGAGCAGGTAGCACTCTGGATGGTCACTCTGGTTGCGTCACAGGGCGCTGCTCCAGGTCTCCCGGGGTAACTTTTCAAAGATCTCGACACTGTCCGCTTCCCCCACACCCCTGCTGAATCTTAAATTGGAATTTAGCGTTGTTTTCATCCTAAGTATAGATAGTTGTGCAGGATGTAATTTCCAGTGTATGGTAAAAGTTGACATTGTAAAATATTATTTATGCCCCTTAAAAATACATCCCACAGACTGTTAGTGCCATGGTGATCTGACGCACACTATCATCCATTTAAAAGATGCATGACGAAGCTCTTCTCCAACTGTCAGAAAATTTACGTTTGTTCTTCTTGAACTCATAGATCTTTCCCATTTCCCCCAGAGATTTTTTTATGGTTTTTGTGTGTGGAAATATTTTAATGATCATCCCATCATGTGCGTGTGTGTGTGTGTGTAGGGCTTCCCAGGTGGCTCAGTGGTAAAGAATCTGCCCACCATTGCAGGAGATGCAGGTGCGATTCCTGGGTCTGGAAGATCCCCTGGAGAAGGAAATGCCAACCCACTCCAGTATTGCTTCAGAAATCTTAATGGGCAGAAGAGCCTGGCGAGTTACAGTCCATGGAGTGACAAAGAGTCAGACACAACTTAGCAACTAAACAATAGCAACATATGCATGTCTATATACACACAGTGAAATAAGGTTATTTTTTAGGATGTCTGGCCATAAAGCTCTAAATGTTCATTGGATTATTATTTTAGTTTGTATTACTGGTACCCAGTTGATTGAAACAACAAAATTGATACAAAATTAATAAATTATTAAACATATAATGTCGTTGGAATTGCATCTTTTATTGAGATGAAGAGGGTTTTAAAAATTTCAATTCATGTTCCCGTGGATGAATGTTATTACTTCAACAGAATGAAACACAGTCTGGTGGGAATTAATAGAAAACATAAATGATATTGAGATTCTGTAACTGTGGCTTAGAAAGACGTTCTAATGATTATTAGGTACATTGTTTATACATTATATATGTTTCTCTATTGTTTACATCATGTCATTGTGTAGGATCAATTATTCTGTTTTAAAAAGTTAATCTAATTCTAATGAGTGCATGATTGGAATGGATAAGTTTGTAGAAAGGTTTCCGATGAATGGAGAGATGTATGCATTTAGCTAAAAGTTACAGAATATTCTTTATGTAAAAATTAATGGTAAAGTTCCTCCTACTAGTTTGAGTAAATGCTTAACAGAATATATTTGTTGAATTATCTCTGAGAAATGTCTCCTGTACTGATATAATATTGGTCTCCTGGAAGTAAATGTAGAGTCTTCTATTTATTTCTTCCTTCTTGAAATCACAAAAAAGTAAATACCTGAGCCAGACTGAGATGTATGGATGAGGGTGCTCTTTCTCCTGCCTTGTCGTAAGGAATTTTTTCTGTGACAAATTATTTCCCAGGATTTAAAAATGAAGCGAAAACGGAGGCAGTTCTATTCTAGAGAAGCCAAGGGGCTTTGCTGTGGTTTTTTGCCTTAGTGAGCTAGAGTTCCACTTGCGTCAGTGTTTCTTACCTGTGCTCTTTTTGCTTTCTCTCCTTTACAAGTGATGTCAGTCATCAGTAATAATTCAGGACGATGAGGCACGATCTCTGAGCAGAAACTAGAGATGCCTCCCACTATCCCATCGACGTGTGCCTGCGTTTAGAACATTTGATTTAGGCCAAGTGTCCTGTGTCCCTTTTCATAGAAATACGTACATACGAGGGACGTCTGTGAGCTCCGCTAGGTTGATGGTGCCTTGGTTACAGAAAGGGCTTCTTTCCTTCTCTGGTGACTCTTCCCCTTGTGAGCACAGTGCAGGTGTGAGCACAGGGCAGGAAGGGTGAGGAGGGTGCCTTTCGGTGAGAGAAAGGCGGATGTGGTAGGATGTGGTCGGCGATCCCTGGCCTGTGGTTCTGCCTCAGGAGCTTTCCTCGGCAGATCAGAAAAAAGGAGAGGAGGAGAATGAAGGGAGCTCCCTTCACACCGTCTGGACTCACATCCTCTTCCACGTGCCCTCTGAGCCTGTAGAGGTGACTTGTCACAGCACAGAGCATAGCCTGGTGAGGGGAGGACATTGAGGGGAGTTAGTTCAGGCCAGAGACAGTGTGGTTTGGACAACAGGGTAGGATCGTCACATTCGGGGTACATTTTGAGAGTGGAACCAATAGCTTTGCAGAAGGATTGATACGAGATGAAAAAGAAAAATGAAAAATGGAGTGGATTGCTTCAATGATGATGCTCTTGACTGAGATGCAGGAGACTGGGAAGATCACTTACTGAGAACTTGGTAATCAAGAGTTAGGAGTGGGGTACCATCAGATGTTTAAGTGGAGATGGTGGCTGGCAAGATGTGTTTGTAGCTGTAGAAGAGAAGGCAGACGCCAAGTCTGGAAGGACCCTGTTAGGAGGGAGAGGCCTGTGCCTATTGTCTGAAGCAGACCCTGAGTGTGATTCCCCAATGCACACGTGCCATGGAAGAGAGAGGGAATGGGACCGAGCCTTTGATGATCCACTTGAGGTCAGGAGGCTGGGGGAGCTGCAGTGGATTCAGGGAGCAGCGTGTAGGGGAAAGATGGACTGTGGACATCGTAACACTAGGCAGCATAAATACTTCAAGGAGGGACTTGACTCTGGGGAAATTATTATTTGTAACATCAAGACATAGAACTAGGCCTTCAAATTCTTACTGCTCTGAACTGGAGTCTGTTGAACTGGATGGTTTTTGAGATTCCATCATTTCCCCAAGTCCTAGGGTTCTGTAATGTCAGACCTACCTCTGAAGACACTCCCGGGGCCTTTGTTAAGCAGGGCTTTTCTTGTCATGCTGGTGACATGAGAAATCAGAAGTTCTCCTCGTGCGACTGGCCTCGGTAATGTCCTCACTGTCCACAGGTCATTCTGGAAAACGGGCTCAGGATCCCAGCTCCATTCCCGTGAGTGACTCCTGAGTCGCCTTCACTGTCACACTGCGTATCACCGTTGTGTTCAGTCCACAGAAGTGACCTGGCAGGCATCCTGCTTGATTGCAGAACCGCTTCCCTTGGGCGGTCTCCTTGGGGAGTCTTCTTCCTAAAAAATATGTTTTTATGTGTTTATGGTTCTGAGGTAGATTAAAATATGGAGAGGCTTCTATTCTATGATTTATTCTATTTTTGTATTAATATTTTTAAAAGATTTAATTTCATGGTTGGTATTTTGCACATCATAAACTTTTATAGTTATTCATTTATGAATATGAGAGTACTGGCATATAGTTTTGTATTTTTTAATACCTTTGGAGATATTGATGAAACTGTCATAGTTATTCTCTTGTCTTATATTTTACTTACCAAAGATTTATATTTTTTCTCTGAGTAGTCTCATCAGCTGATATATTGAATTGTCTTCTTAGAATGCATCAGGATTATGCTGTGAATCCATGTGTGTTTTAAGCAGAGTATCATTATATAGTTATATCCTGCTCTTAGCTTAAACTGTTAGCAGCTTGAGAAAAAGCAAATAGTGTGATTTAGGTCAAATACCCATGTTTGTCTTCATCTCATCCAGTGTATCAGGCAAGCGTGCTTCATAGTTTTATGTTTTTATGAGTCACTTTAATTTTAATTTTTCACCCTGCGAATGACCTGGGGAAGGAAATGGCTTCCGGTCCTCAGTCTGGCCGAGGAGGGCTCGCTGTCTCTGGAATCACGGTTCATCCAGTTCCGGTCGTCCCGCTGCTTCCGTGCTGCAGCCGGGAGTAAGGAGGCTGTCACCATGGGGCTTGGCTGCTCCAGTCTTATCTGGAGGTGGAAGCCCATGGTTTTCAGAAAAATTTCCACAAGTTTTGTTAATGATTAGTTACTAAATCTTTAAGATAGTATTGAAAGAATTCTTAATAAACGGAGTGATGCAGTAGAGTGATGTGGGAAGGAGTTTTTTGCATTGTCTGCATGGTCTCCAGCCTTCCCTTTTTACAAGAATGTGTTGTTTCTAGTCATTTTACTGAAAACATGTAAGTAACATTAAGAAACATTCATACAGGTAACATTAAGAGTAACATTAAGAAAAATTCATATAGCAAATATTTTTCTGTATTTTAAATGGCTGTTATTCATTTTAAAAGATCCTAAATTTTGCTTATTTGAACTCTTTTAAAACTCGATCAATTTAAATGTAATGTTCCCAGTGAAGTAGAAAGTCATTCGGTTTGTTGAAGAACAATCAGTGAGATTTTTGTCCTTGATCACAGTTACCAGTGTCCTGAGTGTCATTCTGGATAATTACAAACACAGAAATGAATAAACAAAAAAGTATATTTTACTATCAAGCTGGATTTTTAGGGAATACGTTTTTAAAAATAGGATTTAAAAAATACCTTTTAAAAATGATGTGATCTGATGGCACAAATAATTCTTACTTATGTAATTTAACAAAACTTATAATTTTATGTTTGCATCTTTGTTGAAGAGACTGAGATCACCCATCAGTGGTTTATTCTATAGCGCTTTTCATGTTCCCTTCACTTAGATGTGGTCTGGTCCTCTCACAGCGTCCTTGATATCACACATTTGCAAATTATCCACATTTACTGTGTTTAACAATTTTTCTAACTTTGTATTGTGAAAGCATTTTGAACACACAGATGCGTTAATGAGAAGCACTGTGATTGCTGTGCCCTGACCACTCAGCCCAGCATCTACAGGACTGTGTCTTATCTGCTTTCATTTCCATCTTCTCTCTCATATCCCCTCCCCATGGGCAGGAAGAAGCCAATTTTATTTCATTTTGGGGGGTTTATCCTTCTCCTGTTTAAAACATAAGCAAATATGGACTATATTGTATTTTGAGGTTCAAAACCTTAACTAAGATTTTCTTTCTCAAATTACTAATCAGTTAATAATATTCATTTTCTGTGATTATTAATGCCCTTTATAGAAGAGATTTCAGGTATCTCTTGACTTTCTACTTTTGCATTCCAGTCCCCTATGATGAAAATGACATTTTTTTTTTTTGGTGTTAATTCTAGAGGGTCTTGTAGGTCTTCAGAGAACCATTTAACTTCATCTTCTTCGATATTAGTGGTTGGGGCATAGACTTGGATTACTGTGATGATTGAATGGTTTGCCTTGGAAACAAACAGAGATCCATTGTTTTTGAGAGTGCACCCAAGTACTGCATTTTGGACTCTTCTGTTGACTATGAGGGCTACTCCATTTCTTCTATGGGATTCTTGCCCGCAGTAGTAGATGTAATGGTCATCTGAATTAAATTCACCCATTCCTGTCCATTTTAGTTCATTGATTCGTAACATGTTGATGTTCACTTTTGTCATTTCCTGTTTGCTTCCAACTTATCTTGATTCATGGACCTAACATTCCAGATTCCTTTGCAGTATTGTCTTCAGCCCATCGGGCTGTCCTCTGCCACCAGTCACGTCCACAGCCGGGCATCATTTCTGCTTTGGCTCTGTCCCTTCATTCTTTCTGGAGTTGTTTCTCCACTCTTCTCCAGTAGCAGGTTGGACACCTGCTGACCTGGGGTGTTCATCTTTTGGTGTCCTATCTTTCTGCCTTTTTGTGCTGTTCGTGGAGTTCTCAAGGCAAGATTAATAAGTAATTTGGTTAAGTTGAAACAGTTAGGTATTGGAATGGCAAGTTGGACAAAGTCAGATCAGGTCAAAAGCCTGTTTGTGTCTGTCTTCTCCGGCTGCCGGTGAGGTCCTGACACCAGCCGTCTGCTGCTGCTGGCCGCGTCCGTAACCTGTGTCCTGTTGCCCGTTTCCCGCTCTCCCTGTAAATTCAGGGTGTGACTCTAGTATTTCAGGTTTTTCTTATTTACTGTGTTCATAGGTTATTATTGCCACAGCATGAGTCTTGCTTCCTTACTACACAAGTGTGTGCCATGCCCCCGAGTAACATGGAGTACTTTATATGTTGTTCCCATGCCTCACACTGTGTGCCAAGTGCCAATTCTGTTTGCTTCTCCACACAAACCCTTTGGATTTTTTTGTGCTTACCGTTATGCATATTCTTGACTGAAAGATGTAGAATGTACTGGAAGCTATTTTATGAAAGGTCATTCTTAGATTTGTTGCTGTTCTGCTGCCCTGTGACTTGATCCATCCAATTAGAGATGCTCCTTTGCTTCCCTGTAATCATCCTACTGATATAGGAATGGTTTCTGTGGCTGCTGCTGAGTCTGAGCAGGTGTGGGGGCCAGCCTCTGACTAAGCCTCCCGTCAGGCGCACTTGGTGGAAGCAGTGAGTGCCGCTTTCTCCACATCTCACATTTTCATTCTCAGTTCTTTTCTATTGAAAACTTTCTTCTTATTTCCTGATGCTTACATTTATTTTTGCCTTTTCTTACTAATTTTAGTGTACCTAATCACAAATAACACATTTAAGAAATTACTTTTCTGTTGATTCAAAGTCTGTTTTTTTTTTTTTGCAAAAAGTGATATTTTCCTAATTCTACTAAACAAAAATACAGTATACATGAAGACAGCCATCTAAGTGCTTTCTCTAGGTAGTACACTTAGAATAAAATAAACGTATTTTATTGTATTTATAAATGTATTTATAAAAATGTATAGTATTTTTATAATGTTTGCAGAGCTCAATATGGAGATTATTTTTCCTAATGTGACAGGTGTATGATAGTATTTTTAGATAGAAAAATGTAGTAACTCATTGTTGTCTTTTCCATAAAATGGAAATAGCATATAGGTAATTTTTTTTTTCTTTCTGAATTCTATTTCTACAAACAAATGAGTTTGAAATTCTTTCTAAATGGTTATAATTCTTAATCTTGTTACCAATCTTCCATTTGTTACTATGCCTCACTTTGTTGGTTTTTTGTTTGGTGGCTTTGATTTATTTAATTCCTGAACTTGATGGTGTACAAGATGAAAAACACTTTATTTGTATATTTAACTCAATAGTGATGTGATCAGATATAGCATTTGTCAGTTAAATTTATATCCATAAAACTCAGTAAGCAGAATATTATTCTAATAAGTACATAATCTAATTGCTGAAAGTATTCTGCATTTTAACATGCAAATATATTAATGGTTTTGACTTCTGGTCAATATTTGTGTCAATAAAGACACAAGCCTTTTCTAAAACTGTGGATACAATTTATGTACCTAGACACTAAGTAAGGAATGGCTTTCTCTAGACCTTTATCCTGTTGCATTCCTCTTCCTTTTCACTGTCAAATTTACTAAAGACTTCATTGATTCTCTTAGACATGTGTGTGCTAAAATCCATCTCTGAATAAAATCTCATTGCTGTTTTATGTTAATTATTTTTAGGGTTGATTTTTCATTGATCTGAAGGCTTAGTGTGCTCAGACATTCTAGCAAGCACCTGCACTCAGTCTGCAGAGTTCGCATGCCAGCTGATACAGCACTGGTACAATTGGTAGTAAGTGCTGTTGCAGGGAAACCCCTCATGTGTCACCCCTACCTCCTTCAACAATCCGGATTTCTGATTCTTTGTGAGCAAGAGTTGCAGGACTTTGTACCTTTTCTATGAGATGTCTTCCTGTTTTTCATACTGTGTCTGAATGATGACCTGATACAAAACATACTAAATGTTTCTGTATTACTCTTGTTCCTCTTATTTCAATGAAGTTAATGTTCTTAATTGATTTTATCAATATGTCCAACACTTCCTCTAACTTGGTTCTTGGGTTGGCAGTTGTTCCTGAAAATGACATCATTGATCTTTAATGTGCAAAAATACTTGTAATAATATGAGTATAAAGGAGTGACTTTGGTTGTACTGTTTTTGTCATATACAAATTGCAAATTAAATAGTACACTTTTATACCTCATGTTATGACCAACCTAGATAGCATATTGAAAAGCAGAGACATTACTTTGCCAACAAAGGTCCGTCTAGTCAAGGCTGTGGTTTTTCCTGTGGTCATGTATGGATGTGAGAGGTGGACTGTGAAGAAAGCTGAGCACCAAAGAATTGATACTTTTGAACTGTGATGTTGGAGAAGACTCTTGAGAGTCCCTTGGACTTCAAGGAGATCCAACCAGTCCATTCTAAAGGAGATCAGTCCTGGGTGTTCTTTGGAAGGAATGATGCTAAAGCTGAAACTCCAGTACTTTGGTCACCTCATGCGAAGAGTTGACTCATTGGAAAAGACTGTGATGCTGGGAGGGATTGGGGGCAGGAGGAGAAGGGGATGACAGAGGATGAGATGGCTGGATGGCATCACCGACTCGATGCATGTGAGTTTGAGTGAACTCTAGGAGTTGGTGATGGACAGGGAGGCCTGGCGTGCTGCGATTCATGTGATTGCAAAGAGTCGGACACGACTGAGCGACTGAACTGAACTGAACTGATGGCATTTACTTATATATTTGTATTAAAATTATATTAAGACATTCATTTAATAATATTCATGTTTGAATATTAAATATATATTTTAAAAAGATTACATACATACATACATACATACATTGATTAAGACCTGTGTGCTCAACATACCGTAGTGCTGGATTGGGGTACATGAAGTTAATGTTGAAAGTAGGAAATACTCCCAAGAAGCTGCAGTGTTGGGCAGGAAGTATTTTAAGGGTGATCATGAAGTATATTTCACAGTGTATTTGTACAGACCATTTAAAAGCCAATGATAGATTCTAAAGCTACTCCGAATTTTAAAGACATAGGATTGTGTGTTGGAGTAGGCAATGGCAACCCACTCCAGTACTCTTGCCTGGTAGGCCGCAGTCCATGGGGTCGCAAAGAGTCTGACACAATTGAGTGACTTCACTTTCACTTTTCGCTTTCATGCATTGGAGAAGGAAATGGCATCCCACTCCAGTGTTCTTGCCTGGAGAATCCCAGGGACGAGGGAGCCTGGTGGGCTGCTGTCCACGGGATTGCACAGGGTCAGACACTACTGAAGCGACTTAGCAGCAGCAGCAGCAGCAGCAGCACGACTGTGTGTTGCCTATAGGCGCGTTGGCAGTATTAATCATATTATGTGTCTTAATTGGACAGTTTATATATTGGTTCAAAATTTCATTCTCAGTTGTCTTCTTTTATGCTTGGAATGTGTAAGGGCAGTCCTGTGTAAGATGATAATTTCTCAGTGTATAAATTTGTTACACTCACCCAGCTTGGAAATGTGAGATGACTCTTGACCTCCGTGTACACATGGAGTCCACGTCCTACACTTCCAGAGCTTGGTTGGTCACCCGGTGCCCACATCATCTTCCTGAGTCGGTCACAGAAGTCCAGGTGGCGGGCCATGCTGACCACGTGGGGACATGTGTGTCCTGCGTGGTTCAGCATGTGCTTTCAATGGCTTGAACCTGTGACTGTTTTCTTTGGGTCAGATCCCCCCGCACTCGATTTATTAACATGAGTTGCTCTTCAGTTCCTAACATGACTACCTTTCCTTGTTATTTTAATCTGTATCTCATGTACACTGTAGTGTTTATTTCTTATGTTGTACTTTGTTTATATATAATATGGCCTCAGTATGTGTTCATCAGTTTGAATTTGAATTTTTGCATCTGCATATCGAATGGCTATTTGCAGACATATTTTTTAGTTTATCAAAAGAAATTTTTTCACTTTGATGCTTTCCTTGCTCTGACTAAAATTAGCTAAACTTCTTTTACACACAGATGTACTTTAACTCAGCAGCTGTCTTCTTACACATTTTTTTAACACGTTTTGTCTAAATCAGAAATCTGAATGCAAAATACAGCACAAAGGAATATCACATGTATTTATGGCCCTCTCTGGAGGACTGAGGAATAGATAACATTCATTCTTGTGGCTAGTTTCCAACCTTGACAGTCATTATTCAATATATTTCAATAATGTAACTTTAAAACATATTTTTCATCGTATGAAGGCCAGTGAACAGGAAAAAAAAATACTAAATGTGAGTAAAGACTGAAGCATTTTGGCATGACTCTTGATAAATGATAAAGGAAATAATTTCTCTCTCTCCTTCTCCGTCTCCCTCCTGCCCTTCTGTACCGAGACGTGTCACAGCTGGAAACGCAGCTTGGTTGTGACATGCCTTTCACCTCCCTGAGAGGTGGTGCCACATGCCAGCAAATTCTGAAGCCGCGACTGAAGTGATAGAGCACCTTGGTCAGGCTTACAGAACTGTGAGCCTCTGTAAACCTCATGATCGAAATAGTAGTGAGTGTAAGATGGAATAGGCCTGCAAGAGAGAGCTGCAGATACTTGTTTTGGGGTAAACAGTACTCATGCCATGCGTATTCTTGTTTCATCGGGGGTGACTCTCAATTATTCCAAGATACGTTTGGCCTCTCCCACATAATTTTCATCAGTAAAAATTCTACTTAAAGGAAAGCACCAGTGTCCCTTCTGCATATCTTCTCAAAGTATGTTCTGTAGGAGTGAGAGGATCTTCCTGGTGGGAGGACGTGGAATTTAACGGCGGGACAAAGAAATGCATGCTCTGTTGCGTTTCCCCTAATACTCGAGGCATGGGAAACATGGTCGCCTGTGAGAATGTTCCTGTTCATTTTTTTGCTTTCTCCTTTACCTACCTGTGTTTAGGGACCGCTGGACAGACACGGTTATAGCGCCAACCTTGTGGCCGACCGGCGTCCTTTTCCTCCACTGTTGGTTTTGTTCGAGCTCTTCTGCACCCAGATGCTCCTGGAATCTGACACTGACTGGGACACGGCTGTTGAGCTCTCTGTCTCAATGAGTTTGATTACTTTTGATCCTTCTTCATGTAACTGGAGTCGTGTAGCCTTTGTCCTTCTGCGGCTGGATTATTTCCCTTTGCATAGAATCCTCTAGGTTTATCCGTGCTGAAGCATGTGTGAGGATTTCCTTCCTTTTTAAGGTTGAATAATATTCCATTGTATATGTAGACCACGCTTCCTTATTCGTTCATCCATCAATGGAAACTTGATTGGCTTCTTCTGTTTGGCCCTTGTGAATAATGCTGGTATACTATGGTACATTAGGGTGAATAAGCAATTATTTGAGACCCTCCTTTGAATTCTTTTGGGATATACCCAGGAGTGGACTTGCTGGATCAAATAGTAATGTTTGGTTTAATTTTTCGATGAAACCTCCATACTGCTTTCCAGAGATGCTGCTGCTGAATTTTACATTCTCATTTACGGTTCACAGGATTCCAGTTCCTTCTTCTCCTGGCTGACACTTGGTATTCCTGGCTTTTTGACAGTAGCTCCATCAATTGACAATGTTTCAGTTACATCGTCTTCTTTGTACTCCTGCACTTCTTTGTCGTTTCTCTCAGTGTTTATTAGTTCCTTACACCTAGAACTTAAAAGTTTATTTGGAGTTTTATTTTCAGTTTTTTAAAGTAGTTGGCAAGGTGAATATTGATTTGAAGCCTTGTAATCAATGTTTATTACTTTAAGTGACATTTTGATGACTTTGGGAAATTACCCCTGTGGGTAGCTGAATCATATCTTGAAGAAAACAATTAAGACAGATCTCCTCCTTTTGACTCTGCTAAAACTTGGTAAATGAAAATGCAGATCAATGGTTTCATTAAAGTTTTTTAGAAGCTTTATCTTGAGCATGTAAGATATCACTAAACTTTTAAAAATATTACGGTCTATTAAATTCTAACTTTAGATAAGGACTTTTTTTCTGTAATGTATACAGAAGTAAGTCAGCTGTGTGCCAGCATCTGATTTCTTTGGGTAATTTTTCTCCGTTTTCCCCTTGGAGTCCCGTGCGGTTAGGGAAGAACACCCAAGGGCCTGGAGGTCCGGGGCCTCACAGTGGGCCTCCTGGAGTCCAGCCACGCCTGGTCCCCCAGGTGGATGGCATCTCCTGGCTTCCGTTCACTCTGTGCCTTTACTCAACCTGACCACGGTCATCAGGAGTGTAGACCTGCTCTCTTTTCTGACTTCCCCGCCCCTTCAGTGCCTCCTCCTGCGGACGGTGGATGGACTTGGTCATTCCCTTTGGTGCCGTTTCCCCTGAGCATGTCCTCACGGTACTTGTGGAGGAGACAGAAAATTACACTGTCGTTATCGGACATGAGGAAGCCCTTTATGAGGGAAATATGCCCGGGTGTTTTATCAGCTTGTGGCCGGGAGGACATCTGCGTCGTCTCAGCTTTGGGAGGCTCCTCTGCACCTGTGGCCAGCAGTGAGGGGCAGTGATGCCGACTGCCCTCCTGAGGGACGGCGTCTCAGGACAGGTGGACGCCTGCAGGGAACGTGCTGAAGTGGTGCCGGATAAGGCAGCTCTGGAAGCAAGGATCTTGAAGTTCAGCTTCCAGTACAAGAAACCAAAATGAAAGAAAGAAGGAAAGAAAAGTGAAAGTCAATCAACAATGTAATCATAAAGGGGCTTATTTTCTTATGTAAAAGGCGCTCGCAGGTAGGCAGCTTTGGGCACCAGGGCTGCTCCACACGCGCCAGGGCCTGGCTGCTCTTCTCTGCCTACTGCTCCGTCTCGGGCTCTGTCCCCAGAGACACCTGTGGCCCAGGGTACGTGCTGGGGCTTTAGCCCGGACATCTTAGTTGCAACCCGAGGAGGCAGGAAAGAAGTTGGGCGACTCCATCTTTTCCTCAGCAGTCATCCTGAGCTGCATCCTCAGCAGCAGCATCCTTTGTAAATTTCCTTTCCTCAGCAGCATCCTTTCCATCTATTACCCATCAAAACCCAATCCTGATGCTCCGTTCTGTGGCAGCTTGGACTGGTTCACTCGTGATCTCTCACCTGGCGTCCACCTGCCGACTTTGTGTGCTCAGGGAACGTCCCTTTGTGTTGGCTTCTGCTGTACTTCTCACCATTCTCTGCTGCCTCTCACCAGCCCTGACCTGTTCAGCACATGCGTTTTATACAGAGGTTTGCAACACACGGGTGCAGGGCAGGTGCTCCGGCTTGATGGTCTCAGGTGAGCGTCTTCAAAAGGGGAGCTGATGCTTGTGCCCTGAGCATCTCTGTGTTGGGTGCTTTCCTTCGAGAACCCTCAGGAAAGGCTACGAGATCACCGGCTGCTCAGGTGCAGGTAATGAGCGAGGCTCAGAGAGGTAGAGTGCCTTTCAGGAGCCCATGTCACATGGTGAAACAGATACTCGAACCCACAGCTCTGTGTTTTAGTGTTCAGGCGCTTTTCCAGAGTGGGTAAGACAGTCAGATTTAATTTGTAGAAGATCTGGCTTGTTTGATTTTGACACTCTCTCTAGCTATAGGTGAGAGGAAAAAATAACCTTACAGAGTATCTAAATCAGGAAGATACTGCCTGTGGGTATAAAATAGGATTTTTATTCAAGGTGATTTCAAATGATGATGAAATCATTGAAGTTGTAGTAGGAAGAAAGGAAGCCCTGGGGAAGCCGTGGAGAATTTCGAATCTTGCAGTTGATGTAGGTTTCACCTAGAGCATCTCCTTCTGAACCCTCATTCACAGTAACTTGTTTCTGCCCTTGAGTGCATGGTCCTTGTTTAAAACTTAAGACTTGCTTTATATATATTTATATACACATTATATATATATGTTTATATAATATAGAAAACATGTTATAGCTATATGTATATATGTATAAATATGCACATTTGTTTATTTAAATTATATGTATATATATATACATATTTGTTACATATAAGGACTATATTTTTTTTCCACTGAACTGTCATATATTTCTACAGTAATATTTGAAGATTTGCAATTTTTTTAACTAGCATTAGAACAGCTATCACTGGTGTTGAGTGGAGAGGAAGTAAGAAAAACTTACAAGGCAGGAGGAGGAGAATGTTTCCTTTAAACTTAGAGCCTGGGGAATAGAAAGTGCCTCAGGCTAACACTTCACGGGTTGTGCAAACTGTGTTTAATTTTTATGTAATACAACATACTGTTCCAAAGCCTGCCTCAGGGAACCTCCTCTTCTGAAGGGTCTCTGGGGAAATGCCCACCATCCGCTGAGGTCACACTGCCCTGGAGGTGGTCCCTGGGCCTGGAACACCAGCTGGCAGCACCCTGGCGGTTCTCTCCAGTCAAGTGGGCGTTTTAAAGCCATCGGAAGTATGAGGAAGCTAAGTAAATTTCATTCTAGGCTTTACATGCAGACCTTCCAGGAGTCAAATGGAACACCTCTGAGCAGATTATGGAGCAATGAACAGAAACGCATTGCACTTCTTAGCCAGAAGAGGGAACAGCGTCACTGACCTCGGGCACCTTCCTTGTCTCTCCTCGCCGAGTTGGGGATCAACAGTGACGTGCTGGGCACCATGCGGGTGCCAAGGGCAGAGTTAGAAATGAGAAAGACCAGCTTCCTGTTCTTCAGAGAGCGAGCCTAAATTCTGACATTGGGGAAGTAGCCAATAAATGTTGTTGTTCGGGCATTAAGTCGTGTCCAGTTCTTTGCAACCCCATGGCCTGCAGCCCGCCAGGCTCTTCTGTCCTCCCAATAAATGGGTAAGGAAGTAAAAGGAAAGATTATTTCCATTTAGTCCAACAGGTAATGAATGAGACAGTGATGGAGAAGTTATGTCCTGGCCTTTTTTTGAAAATCGAACCTTTAGTTAGATTCACGTTTCTAACTTAAGTTTCACGACCTTTAGCGTATGTCCTTTTCTCTCCGTGTTAGTAGCAGTAGAATACTCGATTCACCCATACGGTGCAGGTGGGTCTCCATACAGACAGTAACAGACTCCGGTCCCAGTGCCCCCTCACAATATGATCGACACGGTTCCCGCCGATTTAGAAACTCTCTGCTAGCTCTGTTCTGTTTCTGTTCCTTTGTGGCGGGCATGACCCAGTTATTTTATTTCTTAGCTACCCTTTGCCAGGAGAATGGAGTGATTTGGGTGTGAGGAATCTGTAACTCCTTTGCTTGTTTTGTTTTTGGTAACTGTCCACTCCACTGAGCGCCTGTTGTCACAGTTTAGGATGGAGGTCCTCACTGAGGCTCTCCTGTCAGCATAGCCTCTGCGCCAGCATTTCTGTCAAAGTCAGGCCAGATGGGATTGACACTGTCACCATCTGCAGGTCTTTGTTTTGTCTCGTCAGGAGGATTTGCTTCATGTTATGTAGTACAAACAAAACAACAAATACTCCTGGCCAGAGGTTTTCAGACAGACTGGCCCTTTCATCGGCTAGAAGTGGTGCACCCCTCTCTCACAGGCCAGACTGCAGTTACAGGTGAGAGACAACCAGGAGAGACAGGAAAAACACTCCTCAGCCATTTTCAGATGTTAGGAGTGACACTAGCTTGCTTGGCTCACAGGGCTGATAACAAGCTGCTTTTTTCACAGAGACGCTGCCTGGTGTTGACAGTTGACCTGACGGCTCTGGCTTTGATTGGTCTTAGGAATGAACAGGATTTTCCTGCCTTGTTTTGTTTTAATTGCTGTAGCTCTTAAGCTCCTGACGGTCACCATGCGGAGGCGGAGGTGGAGACTTCTGTGGACGCCTTCCGCTTCCGAGTGCAGAGCGGGGTGAACCGTGCCTTCTGTGGACCCTGAGCCCCGAGGGCTTCCCCGAGAGGCGTCCCCAGCCTCGCGCTATGTTCAGGGGTCAGGGGGAAGCAGCCATGACTCCCCCCAGCTCCCAGTCCTCTCTCCTCTTCCTGATCTGGAAGCAGGAACCAGAAAACCCCCTGATGGTCTGGGAGCCACCCTCACAGGTGTGCTTCCACGCACATGTCTGACGGTGAGTCATACTGGGACGAACACCGCCCAGCCATGGCTCTGGTCTCCAGTCTCTCTCATTTCACTGCGCCTCACTGTTGGAGGGAGGACCATTCAATTCACTGAGCCCTGCTTGAATCACTCTGGCTCAAGGTCCAGCACTGGCTACCGTGGCAGTGTGGATGGGAGAGTCCCTGGGTCCCAGTAGGAGGGAGACATCCCCGAGTCCTTGTCCCGCTGTGCCTGATGTGACGGTGCCTGTGAAGCAGGGAGGGAGGAGGGAGCACCACTGCCTGCGAGCACCACTGCTGACCCCCAGAGTTCTCTGTTCAGGGAAGTGCGTTCCTGGTGGAGGAAGGTGTTGAGCAAAAGTATTCTGACGAAGGCTGGTGGTGTTTGTGTTTTGAGAAGGGAAAGAAGGTTTACCCCGAGGAGGCCTTGGAGAGGTGGGCCTCCCGCCTGAAGGCCCTGGTTCGGTCACTCTGGTGCTGAGTGCAGTGCCCACCACACTGCGACCCGGATCTGTAGAACAAACACGGTGTGGATTCCGCCATCAGGAAACCAGCCTTCCAGGGACAGGTGATGGGAGCACAGATGTACTGATGTGCTGGACGGAAGCAGAGATCACAGCGTGTCCCAGGAGTCCAGGTCCAGCTGACTTGGCAGCAGGCCTGTGGAGGAGACGGTGGAGAAGAGGGTTGTTCTAGGCTGGGCAGGCTGTGGGAAAAAGAGGGGCAGGAAATCAGTGCACGAGCAGTGTGTATTTCAGGAGGCTCAATGTGTCCCCTATTATATAAGGGGTTCTTCAAGAAGGCTGAAGGGAAGGGAGAGAAACAACAGGTTACAAACTAGATGAAGACAGTATTCTCTGAGCATTAAACTGTGAATACTGACTGACGGCCTCCTGTTCTTCAGCATCTTTTACAGTCACAGCACTTCCGGCCTCCCAGGCCCTCTCCCCCTTTCTCCATGGGGATATGGAACAGTAGCTCTTTATTTGCCACTTTAGAACCTGCCCTGCTAAGATCAGTCTCTGGGGGGCCCTGTTAAGAAAGCTCCTTTCAGCAGTGCTTCCTGCTGTGCATCTCCTGGCCCTGAGTGATTTGTGCAGAGTTCTCTGTGCTGAGGGGTTTGTTCAGGTTCCTCACTGGCCCCGAGCTTGTCTGTGTTTGTGCAGCTTGTGTCCCGATGACCTGATTTTTCTGTTTCTTTTTTTCTTTTTTAATGTGTGCCTTCTAACTTAAACTGCAATGTTGGAAGTTCTTTCCATGAGGGTTTATAGCCTAATTGTTTTCACCTATATAATGAACTACTCAAAATTGGTTTTTCATTTTAATTCATACTTTGTTTTATATTATAAAACAAATCATAATTTATATGATTTATATTATAAAACAAATCATAATTTATATCGTAATTAATACTTTGTTTTATATTATTGAAGGTTGCTTTGCATTACTTTGCTTTCAGTTCAGTTGCTCAGTCGTGTATGACTCTTTGCAACCCCATGAACTGCAGCACGCCAGTTCCCTGTCCATCACCAACTCCCAGAGGTCACCCAAACTCATGTCCATTGAGTCAGTGATGCCATCCAGCCATCTCATCTTCTGGCATCCCCTTCTCCTCCTGCCCCCAATCCCTCCCAGCATCAGAGTCTTTTCCAATGAGTCAACTCTTCGCATGAGGTGGCCAAAGTACTGGAGTCTCAGCTTTAGCATCATTCCTTCCAAAGAACACTCAGGACTGATCTCCTTCAGAATGGACTGGTTGGATCTCCTTGCAGTCCAAGGGACTCTCAAGAGTCTTCTCCAACACCACAGTTCAAAAGCATCAATTCTTCAGTACTCAGTCTTCTTCACAGTCCAACTCTCACATCCATACATGACTACTGCAAAAGCCATCAGATCAGATCAGATCAGATCAGTTGCTTAGTCGTGTCCGACTCTTTACGACCCCATGAATCGCAGCACGCCAGGCCTCCCTGTCCATCACCAACTCCCAGAGTTCACCCAAACTCACGTCCATCAAGTCGGTGATGCCATCCAGCCATCTCATCCTCTGTCGTCCCCTTCTCCTCTTGCCCCCAATCCCTCCCAGCATCAGAGTCTTTTCCAGTGAGTCAACTCTTCGCGTGAGGTAGCCAAAGTACTGGAGTTGCAGCTTCAGCATCATTCCTTCCAAAGAAAGCCCAGGGCTGATCTCCTTCAGAATGGACTGGTTGGACCTCCTTGCAGTCCAAGGGACTCTCAAGAGTCTTCTCCAACACCACAGTTCAAAAGCATCAATTCTTCTGCACTCAGCCTTCTTCACAGTCCAACTCTCACATCCATACATGACCACAGGAAAAACCATAGCCTTGACTAGACGAACCTTTGTTGGCAAAGCAAAAGCCATAGCCTTGACTAGACGGACCTTTGTTGGCAAAGTAATGTCTCTGCTTTTGAATATGCTATCGAGCTTGGTCATAACTTTCCTTCCAAGGAGTAAGCATCTTTTAATTTCATGGCTGCAGTCACCATCTGCAGTGATTTTGGAGCCCAAAAAATAAAGTCTGACACTGTTTCCACTGTTTTCCCCATCTAATTTCCCATGAAGTGATGGGACAAGATGCCATGATGTTAGTTTTCTGAATGTTGAGCTTTAAGCCAACTTTTTCACTCTCCTCTTTCACCTTCATCAAGAGGCTTTTTAGTTCCTTTTCACTTTCTGCCATAAGGGTGGTGTCATCTGCATATCTAAGGTTATTGATATTTCTCCCGGCAATCTTGATTCCAGCTTACATTTCTTCCAGTCCAGCATTTCTCATGATGTACTCTGCATAGAAGTTAAATAAGCAGGGTAACAATATACAGCCTTGACATACTCCTTTTCCTATTTGGAACCAGTCTGTTTTTCCATGTCCAGTTCTAACTGTTGCTTCCTGACCTGCATACAGGTTTCTCAAGAGGCAGGTCAGGTGGTCTGGTATTTCCATCTCTTTCAGAATTTTCCACAGTTGATTGTGATCCACACAGTCAAAGCCTTTGGCATAGTCAATAAAGCAGAAATAGATACTTTTCTGGAACTCTCTTGCTTTGTCGATGATCCAGCAGATGTTGGCAATTTGATCTCTGGTTCCTCTGCCTTTTCTAAAACCAGCTTGAACATCTGGAAGTTCATGGTTCACATATTGCTGAAGCCTGGCTTGGAGAATTTTGAACATTACTTTACTAGCATGTAAGATGAGTGCAATTGTGCGGTAGTTTGAGCATTCTTTGGCATTGTCTTTCTTGGGATTGGGATGAAAACTGACCTTTTCCAGTCCTGTGGCCACTGCTGAGTTTTCCAAATTTGCTGGCCTATTGAGTGCAGCACTTTCACAGCATCATCTTTCAGGATTTGGAATAGCTCAACTGGAATTCCATCACCTACACTAGCTTTGTTCATAGTGATGCTTTCTAAGGCCCACTTGACTTCACATTCCAGAATGTCTGGCTCTAGTTGAGTGATCACACCATCATGATTATCTGGGTCGTGAAGATCTTTTTTGTGCAGTTCTTCTGTGTATTCTTGCCACCTCTTCTTAATATCTTTTGCTTCTGTTAGGTCCATACCATTTCTGTCCTTTATCTTGTTTTAATTATTTTAATTCAAAATGATTGGCATTGTGCACTAATATTAAGCATATGAGTAGTAGTTTTTTTTTCATAATGCAATGTAGACCCTGAGACTTCTTGCTCAGTAAGCCTATGACATATTGGGGTATTTGTTTTGTTTAAATTAGATTCTTTCAGATATTTTTGTCTGATTATAAAAGGTGCATCTTAGATGCTTTTATTTTTATTTCAACTATTTCAAAGTCTTCAATAATTCTTTTCTCGATCTTGATTATTTGGTGCTAGTGGTAAAGAACCCGCCTGCCAGTGCAGGAAACGTAAGAGACCCAGGTTTGATTCTTGAGACAGGAAGATCCTGTGGAGAAGGAAATGGGAAGCCACTTCAAAATTCTTGCCTGGAGAATCCCATGGACAGAGGGGCCTGGTGGGCCACGGTTCATAGGGTTGCAAAGAGTTGCCCGTGACTGAAGCCATGTAGCACGCACCTATTTTTAAGTGGTTGATAATTTTCACATTTCTGTTCCTGGTGCCATTAACTTCACTGTATTGAGTGTATTCTCTGCAAAGATGGTCTTGGGAATGATGATAGGTAATCCTTATATTGTGTGTGTGTGTGTGTGTGTTTTTTAAGCAGGTACTTTAAATGTTTGGTGAAATATGTTAAAACTTTTGATTAAAAATAGCCAGAGCAATTTATTGTAGATATAACAAAGTTATACTTCTGTGTATCATGCTGACAAATCTTTCTTTTTCTCTATTGCCTTTCGTTTCTCTTCTGTTCACAGATATTTGTAAGGCCTCATCAGAAAGCCATTTTGCCTTTTTGCCTTTCTTTTTCTTGGATATGGTTTTGATCCCTGCCTCTTGTACAATGTCATGAACCTCCATCCATAGTTCTTCAGGCACTCTGTCTATCAGATCTAATCCCTTGAATCTATTTGTCACTTCCACTGTATAATTGTAAGGGATTTGATTTAGGTCATAGTGGTTTTCCCTACTTTCTTCAATTTCAGTCTGAATTTGGCAATAAGGAGTTCATGATCTGAGCCACTGTCAGCTCCCAGTCTTGTTTTTGCTGACTGTATCGAGCTTCTCCATCTTTGGTGGCAAAGAATATAATCAATCTGATTTTGATATTGACCGTCTGGTGGTGTCCATGTGTAGAGTCTTCTCTTGTGTTGTTGGAAGAGGGTGTTTGTTATGACCAGTGCATTCTCTTGGCAAAACTCTATTAGCATTGTCCTGTTTCATTCCATATTCCAAGGCCAAATTTGCCTGTTACCCCAGGTGTTTCTTGGCTTCCTACTTTTGCATTCCAGTCCCCTTTAATGAAAAGGACATCTTTTTTGGGTGTTAGTTCTAAAAGGTCTTGTAGGTCTTCATAGAACCATTCAACTTCAGCTTCTTCAGCATTACTGGTTGGGGCATAGACTTGGATTACTGGGATATTGAATGGTTTGCCTTGGAAATGAACAGAGATCATTCTGTCATTTTTGAGATTGCATCCAAGTACTGCATTTTGGACTCTTTTGTTGACCATGATGGCTACTCCATTTCTTCTAAGGGATTCCTGCCTGCAGTAGTAGATATAATGGTCATCTAAGTTAAATTCACCCATTCCAGTCCATCTTAGTTCACTGATCCTAAAATGTTGATGTTCACTCTTGCCATCTCTATTTGATCACTTCCAATTTGCCTTGATTCATGGACCTAACATTTCAGGTTCCTATGCAATATTGCTCTTAACAGCATCAGACTTTACTTCTATCACCAGTCACATCCACAACTGGGTGTTGTTTTTGCTTTGGCCCTGTCTCTTCATCCTTTCTGGAGTTATTTCTCCACTGATCTCCAGTAGCATATTGGGCACCTACCGACCTGCCGAGTTCATCTTTCAGTGTCCTATCTTTTTGCATTTTCATACTGTTCATGGGGTTCTCAAGGCAAGAATACTGAAATGGTTTGCCAATCCCTTTTCCAGTGGATGACAGTTTGTCAGAACTGTCCACCATGACCCATCCATCTTGGGTGGCCCTACATGGCATGGCTTATAGTTTCACTGAGTTAGATAATGCTGTGGTCCATGTGATCAGATTGGTTAGTTTCTTGTGATTGTGGTTTTCAGTCTGTCTGCCCTCTGATGGAGAAGGGTAAAAGGCTTATGGAAGCTTCCTGATGGGAGCGAAAGGCAAAGGTTAAAAGGAAAGATATACCCATTTGAATGCAGAATTCCAAAGAATAGCAAGGAGAGATAAGAAAACCTTCCTCAGGGATCAATGCAAAGAAATAGAGAAAAACAGTGGAATGGGAATTTCTAGAGATCTCTTCAAGAAATTGATTCCAAGGGAACATTTCATACAAAGAAACTGGCAAAGGTCAGTTTTCATTCCAATCCCAAAGAAAGGCAATGGCAAAGAATGGTCAAACTACTGCACAATTGCACTCATTTCACACACTAGTAAAGTAACGCTCAAAATTCTCCAAGCCAGGCTTCAACAATATGTGAACCGTGAACTTCCAGATGTTCAAGCTGGATTTAGAAAAGGCAGAGGAACCAGAGATCGAAGTGCCAACATCCATTGGATCATCAAAAAAGCAAGAGAGTTCCAGAAAAATATCTATTTCTGCTTTATTGACTATGCCAAAGCCTTTGACCACGTGGACCACAATGAACTGTGGAGAATTCTTTAAGAGATGGGAATACCAGACCACCTGACCTGCCTCTTAAGAAATCTGTATGCAGGTCAGGAAGCAACAGTTAGGAGTGGATATGGAACAACAGACTGGGTCCAAATTGGAAAAGGAGTACGTCAAGGCTGTATAATTGTCACCGTGCTTATTTAACTTATTTGCAAAGTACATCATGAGAAATACTGGGCTGGAAGAAGCACAAGCTGGAATCAAGATTGCCAGGAAAAATGTCGTGACCTCAGATGTGCAGATGACACCACCCTCATGGCAAAAAGCGAAGAAGAACTAAAGAGCCTCTTGATGAAAGTGAAAGAGGAGAGTGAAAAAGTTGGCTTAAAGCTCAACATTCAGAAAACTAAGATTATGGCATCTCGTCCCATCACTTCATGGGAAATAGATGGGGCAACAGTGGAAACAGTGGCTGACTTTATTTTGGGGGGCTTGAAAATCACTGCAGATGGTGACTGCAGCCATGAAATTAAAAGTTGTTTGCTCCTTGGAAGAAAAGTTATAACCAACCCTAGACAGCATTTTAAAAAGCAGAGACATTACTTTGCCTACAAAGGTCCGTCTAGTGAAGGCTATGGTTTTTCCATTAGTCATGTATGGATATGAGATTTGGACTATTAAGAGAGCTGAGCACTGAAGAATTGATGCTTTAGAACTGTGGTGTTGGAGAAGACTCTTGAGAGTCCCTTGGACTGCAAGGAGATCCATTCAGTCCATCCTAAAGGAGATCAGTCCTGAATATTCATTGAAAGGATGATGTTGAAGCTGAAACTCCAATACTTTGGCCACCTGATGTGAAGAACTGACTCATTTGAAAACCCCTGATACTGGGAAAGATTGAAGGCAGGAGGAGAAGGGGATGATAAGGGATGAGATGGTTGGATGGCATCATGTACTCAATCGACTAAGCTCCGGGAGTTGGCGATGGACAGGGATGTCTGGTGTGCTGCAGTCCATGGGGTCACAAAGAGTTGGACATGACTGAGCAACTGAACTGAACTGAATTGATAAGTCTAATTTGAGGGGTCAGTTGTAAATAGAATATTCTTTATTAATACATGTGTGAGATAATGTCATTGGAACACACCTGTATTCTTATGGAAAGCAGTTGCTATTGCTCTTGAGGCCTCCTAGATTAAAAAAAATAATGCTACATTGGTTACCATTGGAACATAATATATCACTCAGTCATCCCAGAGAAACAGAGCCACTAAGATATATGTTAACCCTTATGCGTGCGCACACACACACACACACACACACACATGTGTCTGTCTGTCCATCTGTCTTCCCGTCCCTCTCATCACCCACACCCCCTCCAGCTTCCGCCTCGTGTCTCTCCCTGTCGTTCTCAGTTCATTACACGGAGCTGCTTGATGCACTTCTGTAGCTGGCCACGCAAGTGTGAAAGCTGAAGGTCTTGTTTAAGTCTCTGCAGAAGCTGCTGAAGCCGCAGTCCAAAGACCAGTGTCTAGTGTGTGTCCCCCATCTGTCTAAGTATGTCCCTGCTTGGGACATAGTGATGTGTGAAAAATAACCTGTTGATGAGTGAGCATATCAGGCTTACATGTTTTATAAGATCTTTTTATAGTGTTTTTTCTTAATATGTTTTGAGTCCTTCCTGCTTTGTTTTCATTGGAAATTAACCCTTAGTTAAATAATCCAAGAACTATATAAAAAAAAAAAAAAGTTACTTCTAAACTTTTCATCATTTTGGATCATCTAAATTTAATTAATCACATTGATATTACATGGGCTAAAAATGAAAACATAATTTTCATCTTAGCACATATTAGATTGTGTTTAATTTTCAACAGAACGAGTATCTTCTCTGAAAACAAGATTAACAAATTATATATTACCCATTTATCTTTACTTTGTTTTTTTTTTTGAGTAATGATTTCAAGTAGACCATTGTAGACCATTACAGCCCAGAGAAGGAATTCTGTCGCCCACAGATTCAGCAGCATGTAACTACAAGATGTGATCTTATTTATGACATGGTTTATTCACAATCTCTATAAACTCCTACAATGGAGGGAATGAGATTGTGCTGAGAGAATCCCAGAATCTTGGTTCAATTTTTTTTTTTTTTTTTCTGTTTCCATCACCTAGTTCTGTGTGAGAACCACTGAATAAATATTTATTGAATTTTTCAATGGGCGTTCAGATCTCACCTTAGAGGATAATAGCAGCTTCTTGAAGGAATAAGCCACGTTTTCCCATTTGTGTTTATTTATAATATCTCGAGTGGTAGGTACAGGATAGCTTCAGTAAAGCCTGGAAAAAATTATAATTTCATCTTTTGCTAAATATATAGTTTACCTTAAATATTAAATGGAGTTTCAGAAAAAGATTTCTAAAGTATTAAATAGATAGAAATGTCAGTTTCAGGAGAATTAAATTTAAAACTATTAACACGCTCAGTGTGGTCTATCTTGATCGCCAGTTTAAAGAGCTTCTGTGGCCTGGCCCTGGTTGACCTCTCGAGTCACATTTTCTGCTTTCTTCTGCTCCCTGTTGGCGCCAGCTGTACTGAGTTCTTCCTGGCTCCCCGACCGTGCCGCGCCTTCTCCTGCGTCTCAGGTGACTGGATGCTGCTCATCTTTAGATGTGCGCTGTGGCTGAGCTTCTGCAGGTGGACTGTGCGCTCCTCCAGGTACCTGAGCTCTCCTGGAGTTTCAGGTGTGCCCGTGTGTCAGAGCCTGTCCCTTCTGTGTGGGAACTGAGCTTCTTCCTTGATTCAGGGCATAAATGATTTCCCATTCTCATTCATATAACATATGTTCATACCATTAGTACAGAAGGGTATTAATGAGGAATGAGTTATATGTGTGTGTGTGTGTGTGTGTGTTCTACATGTGTGTACACATACATGCTGCTGCTATTCAGTGCACACATCGTGTCTGACTCTTTGCAACTCCGTGGACTGCAGCCCTCCAGGCTTCTCTGTCCATGGCATTTCTCAGGCAAGGGTACTGGAGTGGGTTGCCATTTCCTTCTCCAGGGGGTCTTCCCGACCCAGGGGTTGAATCCACATCTCCTGCCTTGGCAGGCAGATTCTTACCACTGAGCAACCAGGGAAGCCCAATAAACATTATATGTATAAAGAGTGGTAGTATTTTACAAGAAACATTGAAAACAAAAATCTAACTTTTTTTCAAGAATTTTCAATTTATTAAAATATACTTGTTCAAAAATTATAGGTACATATTCCCATATTTAGTATCAATAAAATTGGAAACCATAAGGAGAAAAAGGTAAGGAAATGCTTATTTTAGGATTCTTATTCCTAAGGTATATACTCTTAAACATAAGAGGCTCCAAGGGCAAACCCTGATGCAGTTTTGAAAGTTAGCCAATAAAGGATATTCAAAGCTGAACTAACATTTGATGATTTTTCCTAAATAAACTGAAGGGAAAGAAGTCTAAGAGGAGATTAAGGGCACATAGTCACACAGCTAATGATTGAGAAGAGAGCTCTGAAAGTGAAATACCAGAAGGAGGAAAAGCCAAGTGATCCTGATTGATGATTCTGCAGGGAAGCATGTGGCTCAGGCCATCTGTGACCCACATAAAGGGGACAGGCCGCACGGCTGCCTTCAGGGGCTGGCTTGGAAGGCGACAAGAAGGGCAAAAGAGATCCCGGGAGGATGCGGGATTTTTAGTTAATTTTGGTCAACCTTAAACCGTTCCTTAGAACTGAAATTTCCTCATAGCTGAATGGAATTTAAGAGCTGTGAAGAGATAGCCACACTTACCTCTGAGACCATGTTGTGAATCTGTGTGTTGGTTATTCAGCCAGTAATCCACTGAGAATCTCTCACTCAAAGTCGTTAGTAAGGAGGTTACTAGAACTTTCTACAACTTTCAGTTTTGTAAAATATTGTAAAGATCTTATTTTCTTTACAAAACAAGGGATAAGGGGATAGCTTATTTTTTTGCTCATTATAGTAAGGATTATTGATATGGGAAAAATGTGAAATGAAGAAAACTTTGTATTCTCACTTAATTTCTTGATCAGCTCTTTTGTTTGATATTTTAAAAAGTGAGAAAATTCTACTTCATAATTTTATTATAATCTAAATCATTTCAGAAACAAAACGAAGCATGGTGAATCTGGAAGTTTAAGTGAATTCTAAACTATCAGAGTAGATTACTGATGACTCGGTAGGTTTTGGCCAGAGACACCTGGGAGCCCACAGGTGCCTGTTCTGTCGGGACTGTCCTTTGTGCCTGTTGTTTGCAAATGGGATTTAAGTTGTCTTGGTGGCAGCACTGCCTGCTCTTTTCTCTGGTTTAAGTGGATTAGGATACCCCTCACCCCAGGGCTAGTAGTATTTTCAAGGCTTTTGGTTGGTCTTGCTGATATGACCTTTGTAGAGAAGTTCCTTTTTCTGACAAAGTGTGGAAAACTGAGCCCACATGAGGATTTGTTCAGGTGGTTTGTGTGTGGACATGTGCAGGATGTTTCCAGGACAGGAAGAATGGTGTGCTCAATTTCCTTAACAAGTTACTCAGATCCAGCTCTGAGTCAATGCTTTCAATGAACATTGTAGCCTCTGCTTCAGTTTTTCTTGTGGGCGCTAGAGCAGAATGTATAACAAAGTAAATAAATATAAACTTGGTAAATACTTTATATTTTTGTACTGTGTATCTCCAAGTAATAAAACTATGGTCATCAGAAAGGTTATCAGCAAGAATTGTTTATACACATAATGACATCCTTTTTCTCTTTCCTATTCCTGAAATCCAGACTTCATTTACCAGGAGCACTACCCCTTTCCAAATTGCATGAAAGTGGGAAAGTCTTAGATTGAATTTAGGAGACCCGATTCATGTTTTTCATGTGCTGTTTAACAGCTGTGTGTCCTTGACAAGTTCTCTGTAACATGTGCATGAATGTTAGATGGTCTTCAAGGACTCTGGTACTGTATCCTCTAGACTGAAAATTCTGTATCATAGGTTTGCCATTAACACACAATTGGATTGGATTCCCACAGTGACACATAAGATAAGCTAGTGCATATACGATAACAATTATGACACTTGAATTTCTCTGTTCTTGGAATATTTTATTATGTATTTTTTGGCTCTAAAGAAGACGATCATTACTTCTTGAACGACTTTAGACAGATTTCTTTGCTTTTCCACTCACAGTGTCCATCTTTAAGTGTTTACTTGGTAGAGTGATGTGGAGTTATGTGAGGCCCCATGGGGAAGGCTCTGAGAGAGTCTACTCAGAGTGAGAGAGTGTGTGTGTTCTTGCCCAGGGGTGGTGGATCGGCTGGAGGGTCTGTGGGGGCAGAGGAGAGTGACAGGAAGATGGGTGGAAGCTCGAGGGTGGTTGGGTGGGGCTGTAGGAGTGGTTGACCTTCCGTGTTAAGAGGACAACAGGGAGCAAAGTAGAACAGCAGAGATGTCAGGCTCCTCTGGACTCCCCTCCCCCTTAAGTCTTTAGTACATCCCCAAGTGATACTGATCAGCCTCCCAACTAGGTCGTCCTGAGGAAGAGATCACGGAGGTGATGTGAAATCTCAGCATGTTTAACATGTCTTCTTGGGAAAATGAGTGCTAATGTCCAAAGAGAATAGTAAGAATGAAACCTGCTGTTTGAAGAGGCCTATTCATGAACTGTGGAATATTGAAAAGTTGGTTGTGTGGCATCTCATTTCCATTTAGTACATACAAGATAAACTAACAATTAAAACATTTTAATTTTTCTGTTCTTGGAATATTTTATTAATGAGTATGTATTTTTTGTCCCCAAAGAGGATGATCATTATAGAAGAAAATCTTTCGTGGATCAAGTAATGCATTAAAGTTAGAGGGAAAAGTATTCCCATTCCTGAAATTATACCTGGAGCTATATAATAGGTATTAGATGAAGTGAGTTGTTCCTTCAATAGTCCCTCTTTGGTTGGAAGTCAGAGAATTATTTTAGTGAATTTTTAAGTGAACACCACATATATCTAGTATTTTTGCTTCTTTTACTTAAAGGAACAAATCTGTTTGTGCTTTATAATATTTTAATCAAAACTTATCAAGATGTGTTTATTTAAAACTCTTAATCTCGACGTTAGTGGACAGAGTTCACGGTTACCCAGTTTCCCTCTTCCTTTGGCGTGCTTCTTCCATAGCTCTCTGGGGTCCCTTTCTCTGGAACCTTAGTAAGTCACTCTTACACCGATGCTCACGATGCCATTTTAACCCACGCTTCTCTGTTTTCTGTCCAAGCATTTCATCCTTTCCCCTCTCTTACCCTGCATGCCAGTATTCCGCTGCTTGTACCCTACCCTAGGATAGATGAACCAGATACTGGGGTCTAATGTATGAACTTAGTGACAATTTTGGCTTTGTTAAATGTAGAAATTTGACTGAGCCTATATCTTTATTATTTATACATTATTCCTTGGTTTCTATCCAAACATATGTAGACTGATGTATTCAGTTCCTTGAGGTTTTTGTTCAAGGGCCATTCTGCTGGGAGGGGCTTCTGTGAGCACTCAGCATAGCACCACCACCAAGCCATCCTGCAGGTAGGATCCATGAGGCTCTGGAGGCCCTGTCATGCCGCCTGCCTGTTGCTGTAGATGTTATTTAAACCACAGGTCATCGACACCTTTTTTAACAAACAGAAAGTATGTATTATAATAAAAATGTTAACCTGATACAAAAATTAATTACACTTTTTTGTGACTGAGTCTGACAATTGGAGATATGTCCTAAATGGCTTCATGTTCATATGTTACGCTTCTTATATGTACTGAATTGAGATATTTCACATCATCACGGAACATTGAGGAGTGAGGCCCACCTGAGTGTGACCGGATCGCAAGGGCGCCAGGCTCTGCACGAGGTGTGGTGCGCGGCAATCGGTCCTGGTGACCAAGATTAATGAAACTCAGATGGGTTTTAATTAGTGCAGCTGCAGTCATCAATTATCTGCTGAACACAAATATTGTTATATTTGGGAAATTCTTGATTTATTTTATTCCACTGGCCAGCAGATTTAGATGAATGAGTTCTCATCATAAACATTCTGAGAAAAATCGCCGGAGGCCACAGTTTATTATTTAGGACACAATCAGCAAGAGTGAACAATACAGAACAGAATGCTGAGAAGTGCTCTCAGCATTAATTTGGAAATTTTGCTGAAATGTATGGCTTGTACAGGTTGTCAGCAACATCAGGGCATCCTCAACAAAATTCAGAGCAGTCTATCAAGAAGGGAACATGCAACTGTCTTACACAGCCCAGGAGACGGTCCCTGATGGGTGTCAGTGCGCACGGGCTGCAGACAGGTGCCCGCCACATCGCCCTCCACAGGGCACCTGCCAACACAGGCCGGGCGGCCGGCCACCCTCGTGCCAGAGAACAGGAGCGGCCAGCACTTCCTGAGCTTGAAGACATCTGTGTTCATCCATGAACATACACTCACGCTTCTTTGTGCTGGGCTTTATTAATGGTTTAGCATAATTCCCTAGTGGCTCAGTGGTAAAGAGTCTGCCTGCAATGCAGGAGACACAGGTTCAGTCCCTGGGTCAGGAAGATCCCCTGGAGAAGGAAAAGGCAACCTACTCTAGTGTTCGTGCCTGGGAAGTCCCATGGACACGGGAGCCTGGAGAGCTGCAGTCCATAGTGTTGCAAAGACTTGGACATGACTGAGATGACTGGGCACACGTGCACAGATGAAATTTTTAGCCTTGGATTAAGCAGGTACAAGAAAGAGCAGTATAACTTTTGAATGAAGGGAATATATTATATGGCTGTTTTTACATTGGCAATGAGATACATAAACAAAGATACTTTTAATATTTCTAAGTTACATCTTTATTAGAATGAAAAATATTTTAAAAATTCATGTAAATTTTGTATATTGAATATAGTATAGTATTTCTGAACATTTCTTTCCATCAGACTTTGTAATTTTATTTTCTGAACTCTGTAATTTAGTGAGACTGCCTAATACAGAGTTTCAAAATAATCAGTAAACATCAAACATCATTTCACTATTTAACTTCTTCACAGTATGAAATCTCTGTCACATTCTTATTCAAAAGAGTAGGACAAAGAAGGAAGTGTATCTGGCTTACATACTTGTCTAAATTATGGTGTATGATGTGGTAGCCAGGATAGCTCTAAAAATGTCATATGAGTCATAACCAAGGCCTTATAACAAATCCATTGCAAGTAGTTTTTAAAGGTCTTATGACATGGTGTTCAGTTTGTGTTAGGATCTGAAATACATTCATTAACATGTATCTTATATTCTAAATCTTACATTAGGTACAAGACTTCTGTTTCTTCTATTACAATTTTGTGGTCAACTGATGGATTAGTCAAATTTCTTAATATCACAATAGAATCTGAATTATGGTTCCTTAAGGGAATAAAAAGGTGTGGCCCCTTTCCCAGTGTAGTCATGGTGGCGGGTGTTTGTTTCTGCAGGGGAGACTCACTTTTGCCCTGAGGGAAGTCGGAGACCTCAGAAGCTTGCACTGTTTGCACACTAGATTAACGAGACTGTGCTCACAGCCGAATTGTGCGAGGGTGCACAGTAATGCTCCTGGCTCATTAGCTGTTGTCTTCGTATGTGGCCTTCATGTTTTATAGAGTAAATCATAGAAAGCTTTCTGTTTTCCAATTAACAAATGGAGGAGCTTTTGTTCATTGAACCAAGGTGCTTGAGAGGAGATTTTATTTCTTATTCCTTAAATTATATGTGATTCTTAGATTTTTACCAACAAGAAACAGATTCTCTGAACAGATATGTCCATTTGACCCAAGAAGTCTTGAGAAATGGGCCAGAGTTGTCTTCTTAACATAATCAGACTTTGCTATAGATTTTTATTGTATTCTTTTTCATAAGTTTTAAGGAACCAGTGGACTTCTGGTCTTAACATTGGACATTAAGGGTAACATATCTCCTTCATTTCTAACAGTATGAAACCCTTCTTCTCTCTGGTTCTGAAAACCACATGCACTTTTGCATATATGGTGTCAGAAATCAAGAATAGTGATAGACACCACCACTCCTGTGGCCTCCATGTGGTGTGGGACACTGAGCACCCACTTTTCCTTTCTTTGGAGGTGACTGCTGTCCTGATTTTTGTTAGTCATATTGAACATAGAATATCTATGTATTAACAGTTTATAGAAATACTCCTTCTTAGATTTTTAAAATTCTAAGTTGATATTATTTTCTAGTCTGTAGAAGACCTAACTATATATGTCTTTAAAAAAACTACTATATGTCTATCTTAGAAGCTTACTTTGTATATTTAAATATGCTTGTGAAGTATCCAATTATCTATAGGTTTTTTTCCCTAAGTGTTTTTGTTGCTCTATTCTGTAGTATAGAATACATTATATGGGAACTTTTATTCCAGTAGAACATTATTAATTTGAAAATATGTAACTTTATCCTGCCAAAATTATCCATCTATGTAGCTGCTTATTGCTGACTCCTAATAATAAAATAAGATGTATGTTTAAACAGTTTTTTGAAAATACAGGTAGCACAGTTTAAACATGAATAATCAGAGAAGCTTTGGTCTTTTGAATATATCATATTTGATTTTTTAGGCAATTTTGTTTCTTTGTTTTTATATTCCAAAAAGCCATACTGGTAATATTATCATTGCTTTTAGGATTTCATAAATTTGAACATAATTTATAAGAATAACAATATGAATAAAATATGCTGATATTGCAGTTTTAATCTTTGGGGATTATACGATCGAACCATAAGTTTCTCAGAAGTTGTGATGGATTTTCTAAAAATATCAAATATTTTCCAGCATGATGGTGTTCCATATAATAAATGTAACCTAGTGTAAGTTAGCGGTGTTTATTTGAAGCTTCTCTTCTTTCTGTTGAGGGTGGCTGCGAGCTGGGAGGTGGGAGCACCCAAGAGCAGGAGGCGATTTGGGGATGGAAGTTAGGCTTTGCGTTTCTGCTTTCTCCCATCCAGTTCAGCTGATACACATCTCACCCTGAACTGCCGTATTATCACTTTGTCACAGGCTGTGACAACACCCCTAACAATAAGAGTCTTTCCTTTTGTTTATAACACTTAAATGTCTTGGCGATTAGAACTTTTCCCTTTCTTCTCCGAATAAAATTGTTTTGTGCTGACTTTTTTTATTCCAGTGAGGAGAAAGAAATAAAAGCAACCCTATTTCCTATTACAAATTATCATAAATATTGGAGATGCAGATTTTTCTTAGATCATTAGCATATCATGCTGCGACCCATACCAGAATGTACCATTAACAAAGCCGCCTTCATGTAATTAATGTAAATAATATGGAACTACAGCTTGAGTTACCCAGTCAGCCTTGGCGAAAAGCATTTGTCATAACGCATCATCTAAGGAGCCCGGCCTCAATTCAAATTAAACTTCATGGGTTTGCCCCTTTATTTTTTCCTCTCATGCTATAAATTTCTGTGAAACATTTATGACTATAAATTTCGTTGAAACACCTATATAGGAGAAGAAAGCAATCCAGTAAGCTGAAATTAAAATTTTATTATTTACTGTGCTTCTGCTGGTGAGGGCAATTAGTATCTTCATAAAGTCGGAGATGGAGGTGCAGGAAATGCAGCGGAGGGGCTCCTCCTCCCTTAGAAGTGCTTTCTGTCCTCTGCAGCTGCCAGCACATCTAAAGTATGGTTTCTGTCTGCCATGTGCTCCTATTGCCCTCTGACTCCAAAACACAGAGGAGCATTGTAAATTTTTCATGAAGAGGTTTCAGTCTGTAAAACAGCAAACAGGAATAATGTTTTAAATGCAATCATTGTCAAGTTTGAACAATGTAATTTATCAAGAGAGCAGTTTGTACTATATAATAAGTTTCATATATTAATACAATTTTTCATCTGATGTCAGCCTTCTGATTTATGAATAGCCCATGATCTAAGGTGATCATTGAATTATAATTCAAGTAATAAGAGGCCAGGGACAAGACGCTGGAACTGCTCCCCTGCATTAGCTTGCATGCCACCAAGCCAATTTACTAAACAACCGTGGGCTAAATGATACAGTTTTTCTAATTCAAAGAAGGCACTCGTTAATTAGATAAAGGCTAAAGCTCTCATTATTTTTAAATGATTTAAGAACGAGTAAAGATCTTACAGCTTATACTGCAGCTCTAATAGTTCTCTGCTTACTGCCTTGTAATAAGAGTATTAAAGACAGATGGGCCAGGCCGATTTAAACCAATTACGGCATTTCTTGTACACCAGGAGCAATGACTGTTCACAGGCACATCAGATGCGAATATTCGACACGTTTCAGATGGCTGAAACACCACTGATTAATGTGATTTATGAATAAGTTGTTTCCTTCTGCTAATTTTTAGGGAATAATCACACTTCCGGACTATATTTAGTAGTTCTTAAGGCTTATTTCATATTCCTCAGTAACACTTACAAGTGTTTTGTAGATATTTAACTTTCTTATTTACCTAAGTAAAGAAAGAAATAAACTTTTTCAGTTCTGTTTATTGAGCAACTGTTAGGTGCTGGCGGGCCCTGATGGCATCAGTGCTCACTGGGTGAGTTTCCTTTTAATTATCTTGATTCCTGTGATAAGAAATTAATAACAAATTCTAGAGAAAAATCAAAGATTGTCAGTCATTAGTTAAAAAGAAAATAGACTACACATGACATTCTCACGTACTTGTAAGGCTGTAAATTTGCTTTGCAGTCAATGTCACGTTTTGGAATTATATGAAAATTAAGAATTGATACAGTGGCTTTTGTTTGGTGAAAATTATGAACTGCTGAGTTCTTGAGTGCACTGTGTATGTGCTTTTGCTGATTGATTATGTTTACTAGTATTTCACGTTGGTGGCTGGTCCATCACACGGCCTCTGCTCTCCAGCCGTCAGTGTCCTCGGACGCGTGGTGCTTGTGGGCTGCTGGCTTTTCCCTCCCTTTCTCTCCGCATCCCTCTATGCCTGTCTTCTTCCTGTCCTTCATTCCGGAAGTGATGAAAACCATCCACTTTGTATCACCCACTTGTCCGTAAATGTTTTCCATCGCTTACTCACAATGTAAATGTCCCATGATACCTTAAATATCTTTTGCTTTGCTTTTTTTTTTTCCTTTTTAATCTCCTCTCATTTATAGTTTCCCATTTTTGTTATTACAGTGGTGAGCTTATTTGTAGAAACATTGCCTTGTGTAGCAAAGGTGGCCATACCACCTACCTTGGAAAAGTGGCTCTTGGTTGATTTTGCAGTGTAGTTTGAACTTGGCAGTCCCTCTGTATGTGTGTTTCACTTAAATCGATACAGCCTTTGAGAGACTGGCATTATTAGTGTATGCTGTTTCTTACCTTCAGGTCTGTGTGGGGACGGTCACAACCAGCTGCTCTGCACTCTTACAAATAGCATTGTGCTGGTTCTTTTTATCCTTCTTTAATCACCTTTCATTTTTCTTTTTTCATCCCAATTTTAAATTAGTTATTTCAGAGTTGTTGGGCATATGATTGCAGTGAAAAATCCAGTAGATAACTATGTACATATAAAGGAAAATCGCATACATAAGAGATTCAAATTGTTATATGTTTCTTCTTTGTTGCCGCCTTTTTTCATCTTTAAAAAAAAAAAAAATTCCTCATCTGAGCAGCAACGAGATATGTTATTAATGGACCCCGAGTTGAACAAGGTATTTGTTACAGTAACTTTTGACCTGCTTAATAAGTACTCACGCTGTGTAGCGGAGTTTTTATTGTACTCTGCAGTGTACAGTTATGAAGTGTGGTACATAATAAAATAAAAGCAATAATGTTGATATTTCTGAGGGATCCATCAGAGCTGACCCGCAGCGACATATTTCATCTGGTTTGTCTGGGTATGAATGTTTGAAAGTTATGGCTGAAATTACTAGAGACAATATTGTGTTTATGACTTCTGATTATTTACCATTGTAAGGAACCTCACCCTTTGTGATTCCCAAAACTATTTCTGTGACAGTTCATTAGTGTTGGTGTCAAGAAACAGATGAAAAAGACAAAATACACTTAGTATTAGGCAATAAGATGTTTTAAGCTAAATGTCGGTATTTAATGTGTAAGAGTGTAAAAAGCTCATGTGGAACCATTCTGGAAGGAAAGAGTACACATTTTTGTAGTTTTAGGTAGGCTTTTTTTATGTGTGTATTATTCAGGCCCATGCTTCATGAAATAATTAATGTGGCTTGAGATGGTTTTTTTTTAGGAGGCAAACAAAACAAACCGCAAAGATTAAGGAGGAAGTACCTCTTTTCACTAGAAAAGTATAGGATAGGTTTCATAGATAATCGTCCTGAAAATGAGAGCTGTTTAATATTGAAAAAGATGGCCATTTGAATCTAAAAAATACATTTATCTGTAAAAAGATAAATTGCTACCTTGAAATATAATTTGTGTTTGCTTGTCTCTCTTCCTTATCAGATTGTACGTACCTTGAGGATGGAGGCCTGGGTCCTTTTATCTCTGTGTTTCCAGAGCACAGGATGGGATCTGGCCCATAGCGGACGTTCAAGAGACATGTAACAGTGGAGATATTAATACCTGAATTTTTATCCTTGTAACAGCTCCCATATAGTGTGAGACCAAGGGAGAAAATTAAGAAACACCTGGTTTCTTGACAATAAAATTAAGATACTCAGTACCGCCTTTCAAATGAGTACTGCCTCATTTTTTCATTATTGAGAAGAAATTCATCCATCTTGATCAGCCAGCCCACTTTTGAATGGAAAACTCATAGCTTTATATTTTGAAGAAATCTGTAATGATTAATAATCAGTGTTTAACTCAGGGCAGTTTGTAAGTGAGCTTCTGGTGGGCTGTAGGACCTCAGTGACACCGCTGCTGTTTTTTCTTGCTGCTGCTGCTGCAGTATTAATAGTGTTGCTTAGCAGAACAAAGTACAGAACCTCATAGCATCTATACAGACACCGTCTGCTCATAAATATTTTTGACTACCATTTTTGTTGCTGTCAAAGTAAGTTTTAAGCCATATTTTTACTCATCAACATTCACTAGAGTGTTGATTGATAAGTCTTCTTTTGAGTATTGTGATGGGGATAGGAAAGGTGTTAACTAGTTGTCAGTTACTTTTTAAACATTTCATTGAGCTCAGTGCTCATATGGCCATTCTGAGAAGTCTTTGGTGTTTCAATACCTTGCTGGAATGATTTTCAAAAATTCATTAAAAAAATATGACAAGTGTAAAAATAAAAATGGGTAACATTTTTGTGTGATCATGCCTCATATTTAACTTTATAAATAAAGCCATTAGCTCTAAAGAAGTCATGATATGCTTCTGAATTATTTCAAAGGTAATACTGTGGACCCCCACACACACATAAGTGTGTTGACATGATTCACCCTTCAATACATGCCTCAGAAGCAGTCATCAAAAGTATTGGGTTGGCCAAAAGTTTTCAAATTGTCTTTTCCCTCTCTGTTGCATCCACCACATTTTATATGACCCGGAAGCAGGTGGTGAGAAAACCTGATTGGACCTCCAGGAAGTGCTCTGATGTTCATCGGCCTCACGTGCAAGACAGAAAAGCTGATAGTCCGAAATTGCTCTTTAAACTAAGACAGACTGTCAGTCTTCAGGAATGGTGGGGAAGGCCTATTTATGTAATCAGATACTAACCCTGGGAGGGAGCTGTCAGGCACATGCTTGTTGTGTAAGCAGCAGGCAAACTGTGCTTTATCTGACAGACAGTGTGTAAATCTGTCCATGCAAAACCCCAAATGTTTAGTTTGCTCCTAGTCACTGTAATAATCTGCTTATTTTCGTCTGCTCGAGCAATGACATCACTTAGCAGAATGTGCTGCAGACATAAGTCCCAGATAAGTGTGCGTTAGTGTCAGTCATTCATTCCTTGATTGGCAAGAAGATAAATAGGAATTTACTAGAGGTTTGCTTTCAGCTAAAAGAATAGGCAACGTGTTCTGGACAGGAATAACTTTATTTAGCGTGGTTATTTTACATCTTGAGGAAGTGGACAGCAAGCATCATGTCTAATTATAGTTTTTAGGAATAAGCAGCGGACCGTATCAATAACTATTGAATAGCTGTGTCCACAGGGAATCTGGTTTGTTAAGATGCCTTTACTTTACTTACTATATATATGTGTATATATATGTGTATATATATATATATATTTTATTTCATTGACTTTGGTATGTGGTATATTCAGCACCCTTTAGCTTTTCATTTTAACAACACCTTTTTATTATTTTATTTCCTGAGTGTGAATAGTAATGACTTTATAAATGTCAGTATTTAAGAATCTGTAAACTAGATCCTATTCTTGAGGAAAAATGGAACTTTTTAAATCTGAATTTTTTTGTTTTTTAAAATTCATTTTTAATTTTAATTTAATTCATTTTAAATTCATTTTTAATTAAACCAACAATATTGTGTTGGTTTCTGCCATAAATAAATCAGTTTTGTATAAATAAATAAATAAAACTACAGAGTAACTTCAAAAAATCTGAATTTATGAGTTGACAGTCAGAGAGTTAGAAATGAATTCAGTGTTTTCATATATTTGTTCAGGGAAAATAGTGCACCTTCCCATGATGTCTAGATTGTAGCAAGTGTTAAATGTGAGTAGCATTTTCCTTGATATTCACTCTTCGGCTAAGCAATGAAACTAGGAATTTTCTTTAAAATTTCTGTGAGATTATTCAGCCTCTTCAAATAGTCATTCAAATCTTAGTTTGATTTTAGCAAATAAATGGTTTCTCTTCTAATTGTAAATGATTGGGACAGTCTTGGTTGCTTTAAACAAAGAGGACACCTCAGTCCTGGACCCTAGTCTTGTGGTCAGAACCTTCATAGGACGCACTTCTGAACTCCCCCCCCCCGGGAAGCGAGCAGCAACTGCCCCCCGGGAAGTGAGCAGCAGTTGGGGTGTACGGCTGTGTGTAGCAGAGGCAACTTGGGCGCCCCCAGGTAGACGCTCTGCTGTCCTGGTGCCGGTGGCCACATGTGTCTGAGAGTGACCAAAGGTTTTCCTAAGAATTTTAACACCAGCAGTGGGAGGAAAATGAAAAGTATGCAAAAGCAGACGTGCTGATACCAGCCCTGAAGGATAGGTACATAACTGCGCTTCTTTGTGTACTGCAAAGCTGTGGGCATTTTGATTTGAATTGATTGCCCAAGTACCGGAGTTCATGTATTTAGCCTTTTGTTAGTTCATGATAGTAGCTTCACATAATTACATTCAGATTGGTTTTATCAGTTGTCAAAATCAATTGAATTCTTTAATTCTGCCTTTTTATGTCTTTTCCTCAGTCACCAACTCTGTCCACAATATTAATCCCTGGTCAGGTCTATGTAAACTCAGGTACAAGTTAAAATTCCTTCAGTGGTCTTGTATTCCTCATTTGTTGTTCCCCAGAGAAAATTTTCCTGGTTATCTTTTACCCAGGCTTTTATTTGTAGTGCTTTTTCTTCTCTCTCTCTGTTCTCTATTGCATTACTCTATAAATAGAAACTTGCTTATTACGAACAATGTTCTCTATATTTGGAAATGGATGCACAGACTCTGGATGGTCCATAACATGGTTTGTAGACATGAGGACACGTGTCTTTCCCATCTTTGAGTAGCTTTCCTTTAGTTCTTAGCTCATAGGCACGTTTGTGTGAATATCACTTACATTCCCGTGGAATGCTTTATCTCTGTCTTCTGCTTATATATGGTGTCTCTTTATATTTCTCTTTTTATTGTTAGGTTTTCGTTCTTGGTCTCTCAGTTTTGGTCAAGAACTTTGCATTCAGTCGCTGATCACCTGCTCTGTGTAGAGCATTGTGTGTGTGCTCAGTCATTCAGTCGTTTCCAGCTCTTTGCGACCCCATGGACTGCACCTGCCAGGCTCCTCTGTCCATGGAATTTCCCAGGCAAGAACACTGGAGTGGGTTGCTATTAACTCCTCCAGAGAATCTTCCCAGCCCAAGAATTGAACCTGTGTTTCCTGCATTGGCAGGTGGATTCTTTACCACTGAGCCACCTGGGAAGCCCAGTGTTCTCGATTCTTTTACTGTTATTACTATCTTTCCTTTTCCTACTTATATTTCTGGTTTTGTATTACTCTAAAGCATCATTTATTAGACTGTTACTTTCTGTTTTTTTCTGTCTTTGACAAATTAAAGAATAGAGATCTCAAGCCTCTGTCTTCTGGAAGTCAGGCTTTTTTGTTCAGTGGACAGTTACCTAGCATGTGGATTGCCTCTAGCCCCACAGATGGGAAGCCAGGGCCTTTCAGGACAGAGAATCAACTGTGATGGCTGGTTGATCCCAGCTAGATACATGCCACTGACTCTCAGCCTCACAACCTTTTTCCTAACCTGGAGAGGACGGCCTTTGGTAGCACCACTTCATGACTTTGGGAACACATCCTTAGGACCTCACTCAGTGGAAAATTTGGTTGAAATTAGAATTACAGGGTTTTATTGTTGGGACATACACTGGCAGTATTTTCCTTGAACTCCACTGCACCTGACATGTATAGAGATTCAGGCTTAGAGAACAGCCAAGGCACTGGCGTCTCAGCCACGTCGATGTCAGTGTGGCTGTTGGTTTCACCACGGTGGCATGGTTTCCTGCAGGCAGCTTTGTTTGCAGTTTTAAACATGTCATTGGGAATGTCATTTATCAGAATACTTCTTGCCATATTTTGAGCCTTCAGTAAAATTTAGTTCTATAAGATTATTAGATTTTATAAATGTTTCTTAATACACCATTTCCTGCCCTTATCACTGTGAAAGAGATCAAGAAGCTGAAAATCTAATGTCCCTGAATCGTTTGGTGTTTTAGGGAATGTAGATAAATGGAAGTGGTAAGCAATTCAAAAGTCCATATGGGTGAGGTGGTAGAGAGTCAACTTTTGAGTGGCAAATAAGCCACAACAGGATCAGGGCTCTTGTGTAACAGAGAAGTAAATCAAAACATTAGCATGGGTCTTTAGTGAAAATTGGCTTGACAGTCACAAAAATGTGATAATATCTTCATTATTGAATACCTAGAACCATCTCTTCCAAAACTGTGATTATGTGGTCACTTGTGACAAACAGAAGATTCTTTAATTGCAGTGAAGAGTATCTATGATTAGCTGTCAGCTCTATGGCATTCATAGTATAGGCTTATAAAATCAATTAGCACTGGTGTCTGACCTATCTGAATATAAATATAGTGAGGTTTTTGATTACAAAAATTGAGGGAAAAAATGTCTTTCTCTTTAGAGATCTGATTTTATACTGCCTCAGTAAATATTTCACCTGTTTCTCTCTGCAGCACTCTGATTTTTTCAGCTGTTTAACACTGTATGTAAGTATGGCATAGAAAAGTCAGTGGTGGATAAAATCAGTGATTCTTTTAAGTTTAACTTAAAAATCTCTTTTAGCTAACCTCCTTGTATTCAATTATTCTCCTAAAATTGTGTTTGCTTATCCATATATATTTTTACAATGGAATGTATGTTGGTAGATATTTGCAGTACAGGAGTCTGTAAGGTGCTGAGTAGAAGTTCCCGTTTCCCTGATTGATGCTTTTCCTCTTCCTCTGGGCTCCCTCAGCCAAGTCCCACTTCCCGCCCAGGATTACTGCTATTCACAGTGACTCTGTCCCTATGGTTTCTGTTTGTTCGTACATGTATGTGTGTGTGTGTGTGTGTGTGTGTGTATTTTTTGATGCATTGCATATTAAAATAAAGTTTGATAAATTTTGTTCTTTTACAATACTTAATTAATTTATTATTTGAGCACTTATCCACTAGGTAACTACTCTGTGGTAAGCCCTGCATTGGGCCCTAAAAAGTGTGAAAAGTGTTACTCTCTCAGTCCTGTCTGACTCTTTTCGACCCCATGGACTGTAGCCCTCCAGGCTCCTTGTTCATGGGGTTCTCTAGATAAGAATGCTAGAGTGGGTTGTCATGCCCTCCTCCAGGGGATCTTCTTGACCCAGGGATGGAACCTGCATCTCTTAAGTCTCCTGATTTGGCAGGAGTGTTCTTTACACCACCCGGGAAGCTGGGAAGGGGGCTGGTTTTCTATAGGAGATGACGGGGAGCCTCAGAGAGAAAGTGACGGGTGATCTAGGCCTGACTGAGCAGAGGGGCCCAGTCCCATGAGTCTTTTGAGCAGAGGCAAAATCCTCAAATATCCTGAAGAGGATTGTGGGGGCATTGCCAAGAGATGCCAAGAGGCCCCTGTGCTGGTGGGCGCTCAGGGTGGCTTGGAGTGGGGAAGAGGTGATGGCAGCTCAGGCCACACCAGGCTCTGGAGGACCCTGCGAGGACTTGGGTGTTTTCCTTCTGCGAGAGATTGGAGGGTATTTAACAGAGGCCTGGCGTGGTCTGATTCAGGCTTTAGCGGAGCCACTGTCTGCCGTGTGGTGTGCAGAGAACAGCCTGCATGGAGGACGGGGGGTGGTGGCAGAGGCCGGGCTCTGTTGGACACGGGAGGGTGGCGGGTTGGACCCCAGTGGCCACAGCAGGCAGATGGAAGTGTCCGGACTCTGAATCAATCTGAGAAGTGCAGCCCATGCAGGTGGACTGGATGAGATAAAGAGTCATGGATCATGCCATGGTTTTGGCCTGAACAGTGGGAAGAGTGAGGTCACATCATTAACTTTAATGATGTGGTTAATGGGCAAAACCACTGTCAGAGCAGGTCCATCAGGGGAGACTGGGAATCAGGTATAGATGCGTTACATTTGAGAAGCCTGTTAGCCACCCAGGGGGAACTGTTGAGTGGGCAATGGAGTCCCAACCAGACTGCAGATATAAATGGATGTCCTCAGAGTACAGACCACCAAAGGTGTGGGGTGGGTCACCAGGCTTCGGGAGGCAAGGGGGAACCCGCTGAGGTGACTGCTGAAGTTTACGTTCTCAGGTCAAGGGGCGTGGCTATCAGCACGGGTGTGCTTCATGCTGCCATGGGCAGGTCAGGTCTCGCTCTTGGGCTGCAGTCTGACTTGTATTGAAGACGCCAGTGTGCCAGGCTGGGCAGGACGTGGCTAAGTTACAGAACAGGGCACCTGCAGTCCCCGCCTGCTGGGTATGCTCTCTGGGTGCCTGTGCCCATGTGCTGCATCCCTGAGACTCTGCTGGGGCAGCTGGCACTTCTGGACACGTAGTGAGGTCTGACCCTCAGGGTGCCTTCATGGGTGCCTCCACTTGGGCAAAAGTCTGCTTGTTAACGCCTTACATGAAGTCTCTTGGACTTTAATTCATGTTCATGTATTTCAGTCTGAAAAAATCTTTAATAAAAAGAGAGTAGAGCCATATAAAGAGTTGAGCAGTTTTGTTTTCTTTATATCATGAAGTCTAAGCTAGCAACCTCTTTGACTTTCATTTTTATTCCTTCCCAGCCCGTAATTGAAGTCTTTTTTGCTGTTAACCTCATTTTGATAGCTCCAGTTAATTCTGTATTTTAGCTGCCCTAACACTATAGTTATGCCAAGTATAAATATATTTTATCACCTACATCCTTCCAGTTGTTTTTGCTTATGCACTTAATTATATTAGAAAGAAATTTAGCTTAATATTTTGAATGCTGGAAGGTATATAATAAATGATAATGCTATTCCGTATAGTCTTTTGTTTGAGATGTTGAAGATTTGAAAAATTAGTATAAATGATCTATATGCAGTGTTTATAGATGCCTATCTGAGTTTATCTTTTCAAAATAATTTAGAACATATGAGAAGGAGCTGAAGTCCACAAATCTATTTTGTAAAAAGAATTCTGTAGCTGTACACATGCAACTTTTTAAGTAAATAGTACTCATTACTACTGAAAGGAAGCTAAATTCATTGCTTTGTCCTACATTTAGGAGGTTGTTCCCACCCAGATTCACCTCAAATATGTATGTTTTCTGTAGTTTTACTGTTTCATCGCAGGCTACATCATGCCCATTGCGTGGTGGACATGTGTGAGAAACGGCAGAGAGATTGCTAGTATTTACTTACTCTTAGTTGAATCATAGTCACTTTAAGACTCTTTAAGAATTTTTTTTTATGTTAATCCAATTTTGGCACTTTCCCTTGAACTTATGATTTAGAAAGGAGCAGGGAAAATTCCTTGCAATACGTATTTCTATGTATCTGAATGTCAGAATGTTGTGATTTAAAGCCAGCTGTGATCCACGTCAGACTCTATGGTACCCACGTTGAATTCATCTTCTGAACGTGCATCGTGTCCTGGTGATGCTCCAGCGCACAAAGGCTCCCAGATAGTTACTCTAGAAGTGTACTGTAACTGCTGTTCTTCGGACTAAGGTCTCCGAAAGGGTCAATTTCCTACTGAACTCTGAGATTACTGGGCCATACATCTCAGCCCTTCCAGCTAATCTTACCTTGAGCTCAAATGGTTCCCTAGATCATGCTGACACGCTGGAAGGCCGAGATGATGACAAAGGCCAGGACAATGAAATACCTAAGTTTGGAGAGGCTGCCTTTCCTGCTTCAACAAATCACACGGTCACCGTCAGGGTGGACAGCCCTTTCTAAATCTGGCGAGTATATTCAAATGTCTAGAAATTCTGTTTCCAAAGTAGACACATGAGGACCTACAGGGTAGAGTGCAGACATACCATATTTGCTTGTGCGTAAGGTGCACGGCTCTATGGAACATGGTCCAGTGTATGTTTTTCAGAAAAAACACACAATTTTTTTATACATATATCAAAGGTGAATTTAAACTTGTTTGGCAGAAAGAAATATTGTTTTGCTCACTTACACTCAATCTACTGTGTACTTGAGTCCTGTATGAAGTCACATTCTGAATAAATAATCGTGGTCCACTGTCCCATGTTAATATGCCGAGAACTGTATATGCTGGTGTCAGTTGCTGGTTCTAACAGGGCTGTCACATTAGCAGACTGAAATCTCCTCCGTTAGGGGTATTACCCAAGCACTGCTTCTGATCAGCCTTGTTGTCTTTGGCTTTTTAATTTTGTTAAGAAAACTACTAGCCTGATAGAGCTGGCAGGGATTGCCGTAAGGAATCCAAGCAGGAAAGCATGGCTTTCTTATTATCGCTGTCTTAAACAGTTGGGAAATAATAGGTAATTCTCATGATTCACTATTTATAGAACACCAGTGATCTACACTGTAATATGAAATGAAGAGATGTCTCATGCTCAGTATTTTTAGAAATATTGATGTGAATACACACCAGGAATAAAAATTACATGGTCCTCCTGAGGCTCCGAGAGCCTGCCCAAGGCCAGACACTTATTAACTTCTCCTTCCCCAGCAGCATGAATATCTGACCCCAAATATTATTTCTGAGTCCATGGCATGGCAGGAACTGAGCAGCTCTCTTCATGTGAGAGTGTCAGCTTTATTGGTAAGAGGGGATTGGAACCATCTGATGGTTCATCAGATGTCTGATGTTTTTCTGCAATGTATATTTGTCCTAAGAAAATTTCATATTATATTGTTAATTAAACATTTTTTTTTGCATAATAGCACCACTGTGCATATATGCTAAGTCACTTCAGTTGTGTCCTACTCTGTGAGACCCTGTGGACTGTAGTCTGCCAGGATGGAGTGGGTTGCCATGCCTTCCTCCAGGGCATCCTCCCCACTCAGGGACTGAACCTACGTTCTTTGTGTCTCTTGCATCGGCAGGCAGGTTCGTTACCCCTAACGCCACCTTGGAAGCCCCAATACCACAATATAAAGACTGTATTATGACTTTTATAAATTCCTTACAAATCATTGTTTCTTGGTGAATTAGGACAGAAGTTTTTATTCATATTCAGCTTCCACTAATATATCAGTTACATTTAATATTAATGTATTAAAAATTAAAAGAAAATAGCTTTAGTGGATTTTGTAGTTGATTTTTAAAATCTGTGCTTTCCTCCTTTCTATAAACCTGTTTGTTCTTATTAGTAAAATAAAATTCTATCTTATTTATATTTACCAACCAGTTCATTCTAAAGTATTTAGCACTGTAACTGGCAACAGTGGCATCAGAAAACTTAGTAAAACCTTTCCCATTGACATGCAACTGGTACCGTCCGAGGTTCTTAGCTCTGAAATAACATTTTTATAGCATCCATAGGTAAACAACCTGAAACATAGCTGTTGCTGTTAGCGCTGCTGTGCTGTTTGTATGACTGTGTGCAAATGGGTTTATCACCAATCTCAGATGTGCACATTGTTATGGTAGGTTTTCCCCCAGACACGTACATATTTGTGGCTTGTATACAAGTGTACTGTATCTTTTTGATCATGAGTGCTCGTGGAGGATAAAGCCACATTTAGCTCCTTAGAAATATTTAATATAATCGAATAATCTTGAAAAACAAGTAATGGAAGACAGAGGATGGGGGGTGTGCAGAGCAGAGAAAAACAAAGAATAGACCGGCATTTCCTTTTGTCATCTCAAAGTCAAATGTCTCCATCTTGTTATCAGGGCCATTTAAATCTGACTCAGCTCAAAGGATGAACTTTATTTCTCCCTTCTGCTCAGCCTGCTCCCCACCCCTCCCAGTAACAGAGTAACTCAGGGTTCGCACACATCACCTCGCCCACCTCGGCCTGCGCCTCCTCCAGGCTTCTCACTGCTGGCCACCTCTCTTACTGAAGTCCATTCGCTCTTTCACGTTCATCTGAAGCCCTGCGTCAACCATGAAGCCTTTCCATCTGTTTCAATCTGTACTCACCCATGCTTTTCTAAACATCTTAAGCTTTTTCCAAAGTCCCACACACGGGGGTGCACTTATGTTTCAGTGACAGGAGCATTGACCATTGAGTCGTAGGCTCCCTTTGGGGAGGTGTATGTATCTTTCATTCGTTTAAAGGTCTGCATATAGCATAAATCACTGCTGGACACACAGTAGGTTCCAACACATACTTCATTTTTATTGATCAGTTGAAGCAGAAGTAGCTGAACTATTACAATTTGCAGATTGTTGGGCTTGTGTTATAAATGTGTAAAGACCGAAACATTAGTCAAGATGTTTGGGATGAAGGTATAAATAGAGAATGAAATGCATTTTATCATTTTAGCTCAAATTATTTATATCAGCAAGAGCACTAATTTAAAAGAAATTCTTTTTATTTGGTCTTTAAACAGTAGTATTTGTCCTTTATTTATAACTGCTATTGTAACCTTCCTTGGATAAATCCAATGTTTTCTCACTTAACCTGAAGCGATAAAATTTCATTTAGTCCAGACTGGAGGATTGTGGCAATTTAATATATGTTTTGTTCTCTAGGACTTGACTTCTATGGTTAGTTAAAATTGTTTCAACTTTGCAGGCCCTCCAGCTCTGCGACACACTTGAAAGGGGTAGTTTGAAGAGGACGGGGCGGCCTGCCCTGAATGGGTCTCACATGCAGCGTAATTCCTTCCACCTGTGCTCCTCATGTTGGCTTTTGAAAGCCCTGCAGGAAACACAGACTATTTTAGGACTAAACCACTTCTTAAAGCCTGAGAAGGGGGCTTAGTGGACCTTTGTTTGCCAGCAGTGCTTGATTCAGATCCTTCTACCCGGGACAGATCAGGGTGCTTTGCGGGGGGCTGGCAGCGGGGAATGAGTGGGAGGTGCTACCCTCATCTCAGCCAGGGACTGGCTGCTGACCATCTGCAGGCCAGATCAGGCCCCCCGCCTGTTTTCGTAAATAAAGTTTTATTGGAACACAGCCACACTCCTTTGTTTATATACCGTCCATGGCTACTCCTGGGCCGCAAAGGCTGAGTTGAGAAGTTGCATCAAAGACCTGATGGCCCACCAAGTAGAAAATGTTGTTTAGTTGCTCAGTCATTCTGACTCTTTGCGACCCTATGGACTGTAGCCCACCAGGCTCCTCTGTCCATGGGATTTCGCAGGCAAGAATCCTGGATTGGGTTGCCGTTACAGGGGACCTTCCCGACCCTGGGATGGAAGCCACATCTCCTGCATTGACAGGTGGATTCTTTACCACCACAGTGCCTGGGAAGCCCCAAGTAGAAAATATTGACTGTCTTTAATAAGGAGCCTTTCCTGACCCCTGTTGTGCTGGGGAGGGTTGGACACAGGCAGTGAAATGGGGACAGTTCCAGCCAAATTTAATAGGATGATTTGGGGTAAGCCAGGGTTGATGGTCTCTCTGACAAAGAAAAATTTCATGGGAATGAGATTTTGAAGGATGCGTTCAGTCTCAAGGGCATGGCCTTTGTAATCCTTGAATGTTTTTCCCTGGAATGAGTCATTCTCTGGGTTCATAGTAGACAAAGGCAACCTGGGATTAATATTCTACCAAAGGCTCCTCCCAGAAGTAATTTTGACTTACAGTAATATGTTTTCTGGCCCTTTTCAGGTCTTTTCAAAGCTTTTCAACCTTTGGAAAGAACCAAAAGGGCCAGAAAAACATGTTTCACAGCTTTTAGAATCTGCATGATATCTTAAAATATTTTAAAATGACAGACCTCGGCAAGAACAAGGTTAAATTTCTTTTCCAACTAGTTAACAACGATCTTGCCTGTTAATTAGGCTAATTATCACCTGTTCAGGGCAAAAATGCACTCAGGACTCCTGGCTTAAGTGGCAGGCTCCCGCATGTGCCCTATAAAAGCCCTCACAGCAAGTCTCCAGCTTTTCTCTGTAAGGCACACTTGAGCCTGAAGAGTTGAATTTAGTCAATGGAACCTTTCTAATCTTAGGTCTTTGTGGCTTCTTGATCTAAATCATGTTCATATTTTATATATAATCAGAAACAGATCACTCTAGAGAGTCTAGCCTAATTTAAATGATCTGGGTAGTTGCATTGTATAGTTTTTATTTCAGGATACAACTTCGTTCATTGAGTCTAAGTTGTTTTTTTGGTCCTAGGACGCACACACAGTCACACAGACACATACACACACACACACAGACACACACACACACACACACACACAAATATTTGGAAGGAAAGGGCAGAGGAATGCTGAGTGTCTTCCTAGTTATAACTGAGCTGTCAGTGTACTTTTTAATTTTCAACTTAGAGAAAACAAACATTCTTACTTTCCGTGTAGTTTAAAGTTACATATTTTATTTAAACATATGTATATTATGTGTATATATTATATAGTACTTTGAAACTTCATAGAAATAAGATAAACAGGATTACATTGGAGTAATTTGGGGGTAATTCATGTTGATTTAGTACCTGTTTTGCATGAATAAATAGTTTAAATCAAATGTTTTCTAGGCAAAAAACAATATAGGCACCTCACGGTTCCTGGGTGTACAGGTGTTACTGCATTTGTTACTGTGGCAGAGTTTTTGAGCTGCTTCATTCTGCTTTGTTGCCTTTTGGCTACCTTTCCAACGTAACACACTCATGGGAATTAATTGAGCATTGAAGTTGTTCTTTAGTGATTGTTTTTCTATGTCTTTTTATGTGCTTCTTTGTTCAAGAAAGTAAGTGTTTTTCAGTTTTATTTGCAGCTTAGCAGAAATCTGTATGGTAACTACTGGGCAAAAACCCATCATATTCTATTTTCATTTAATCTCTTTGTATATTTATTACATAATCATTAAATTATAATCATTCTAAATGGTGGCCATTGTCCCAAAAAAGCCACCTGCATATTGGTAGTATTTGAGTAACTTAGAAATTTTTGAAACAGATTCATTTGTATATTGGACTGTTTTTCTAGGAATCATACAGACCTTACCTGGTTTTGCATGTTCTGTGTTGAGTGTTTATTCATGAAGACCAGCAGTGCCTGTCAGTTAGGGTTTCGCGATGTCAGTCTTCCATTACAGTCATCATTTTGAATCAGTCAACACCTTTGTTCCAGAGTTTTGAAAGATCATAACTGAATACTTATTTAATATTTTAATAAAACTTAGTTAATTGTTTGACTAAAGTTTCATTTGTAGCAGATCTTGCTCATGTCTGTGTTTTTTTTATAGAGCTGAATCAGTATGACTTATTAACTCTATCTGTCATGTAGAAAACATAAGAAATACTGGATTGCTTAATTTAATTATCCACTTTGAATTGTGTAAATTTTCACAAACAGTGAGAGCACTTTGGAAGATGTTAACATATGGCCGTGTTTACTTTGTCTTCCTTTTAAAAACAACAAAATTGTACAACTGTAGTTAGCTCTCTAGCCCCAGATGATGCCTTTGCCCTTCTTCTCATAAACAAGCAGTATTGACAAATTATGATGTCATGCATGTTTTTGCATGTGGATCTCATATGCTAATATTTAATATTTCTATACTTGTTTTGTTTCAATGCAGTTACATTTTTGAGATTGTTTAAACCATGCTGATAAATGTAACTCATTGATTCATTTTAACTTCATCGTGATATTCCATTTTATGATGAAACTCATTATTTTTCTACTCCCCAGCTGATGGATATTTAAGATTGTTTATGTATTAATAGGGATAGTTTTGGGTTTTTTTTAACATGCCTCTACTTGAGCATGAGTTTCTCAATTGTGTGGACCCAGATTGGGCTTCCCAGGAGAAAGGCAAAGGACATTACAGGTCTGAAATGTATCACTAAAGCAAATATATTCCAAATTATTCTGATGTGCAGAGATTAGAAAATCACATAAAAATATACTAGTGACATTTCTTCAGTTCAGTTCAGTTCAGTCGCTCAGTTGTGTCCGACTCTTTGCGACCCCATGAATCGCAGCATGCCAGGCCTCCCTGTCCATCACCAACTCCCGGAGTTCACTCAGACTCACGTCCATCGAGTCAGTGATGCCATCCAGCCATCTCATCCTCTGTCGTCCCCTTCTCCTCCTGCCCCCAATCCCTCCCAGCATCAGAGTCTTTTCCAATGAGTCAACTCTTCGCATGAGGTGGCCAAAGTACTGGAGTTTCAGCTTTAGCATCATTCCTTCCAAAGAAATCCCAGGGCTGATCTCCTTCAGAATGGACTGGTTGGATCTCCTTGCAGTCCAAGGGACTCTCAAGAGTCTTCTCCAACACCACAGTTCTAAAGCATGAATTCTTCGGCGAAATCACAAGTGGTTTGAGGATGAGGAGCCTTAGGAGGCCTGAATGACGCTGTTGCTTTTCAGTAGGGATCCCATGTCCTAGCTCTGAGTCTAGTGAGATTAGGTAAGGAGGAGGCGCTTCATCACCAGCTCCCTTCATCCCACTCGTCCAGAGTCATTTATGGAACAGCTCTGGCTACCAGGCACTTATATGGGCCGTGGGATATAGGGTGAACCAAACACCGTCATCCATGTGTGTGCTTATCTCGTCTGGCCCTTTAGGCTGTACCCTTTACACGATTGTCTCTCACTGTTGTACGTCCTTGAACTGACCTACTCTGTAACTCCCTTCACAACAGAGGAGATGACGAGCAAGTTTTATGTGAGGCAGACCTCTTTTTAATATTTTCTCAATCCAGTTAAACAAGAAGTTTCTGATGGATAGGTGTTTATACCATTTAATCAGCGTAATGTAGGTCCCGGGTTTCGCGGACACTGGGGTGACGTCCGCAGTTGAGGGGCAGCGGCTGTTTGAGCCACAGTGGCCTTGGCATCTTGGGACCCAGAGGGCCCACCTCTGTGACTCCCCACACGGCCCCCCACGTGGCCTTCCCTGATGGCTCTGCATCTCCACTCTCCACTTGTCTTCTAACATCTAAATTCAACGTCACCTCTGGGAGGCTTCTTTAATCTGCCCTGCCCCATTAATTGCTGCTTCTTTTAAATTTACGACGTCTTTTCCATTTTCTTCCTGGCATTGAGGTTATCTTTGGGAAGGACTTTTCTCACTTAGTAGCCTGTGATTTTCTTGAGAACCAGGCCTGACTCTTTCCTCTCTGTTCCTACTGTCCAGCACCGTCTAGATCCGTGTTTGTGGTGGGTGGGTGTTTGGGCCTTTTTAAACTACGTGCAGTACACACTGTGACACCTTTTCCTCCAGCGTGCGCGGGGCAGGGCAGAAATGCACGTTTTCACTCAGGCTCTGTCCAGGACACACGTTCAGGTGGTCTGCCAGAATGTCCCCCGGAGAGAGGACCCTTTGGATGGACACTGTCCATACTCGCTGCACAGAGGCAGATACTTTCCAGCACTTGAGGCTCAGAATTGTGTAGTTCCAGAAAGCCCCCCAGGGATGAATAGGTCTTAGTCTTTATAAGGACAAGTTACATTGGTAACATTTCAAAGTATCAGAGCGTGAACTTATTTTCATAAAACAAATTGTAAAACACGTGAGGTTTTCTGAAAGTCAAGCAGTGGCCTTAGTCCTTTGTTATCTGGCTTTTGTCATTTCATGACAGGCTCTAAGCCCTGGTTTAACATTTTTATTATGTATGAATAATAGAGTACATATATTGAGGTTTCATAGATGTAATTTTGTTAAATGTACATCATGGTAGATTTAAAAATGAGGGATTTATTTTGTCATTCATAAAGTTGTAATACAGTCTGGAGGAACTATTTGTTAAAAGATAGCATCTACTTAACCTCCTTATTTATTTCTTGTAGGAGAAGGTTAGATCCACAATAAATACATGAAGAAATAAGTAGATAGGGGAATTTATCTTGGAAATAAGATCCCTGTCATGGTTTTGAAATGTTAAATGCATGAAGACCCGTCAAAGAGATATACGGACATGATATTTTTTTACAGTGCATTTCGAAGTATTTAGTTATATTTGTCATTCTGCAGTACCAGTAAGCAATGATCAAATGATACAGTAATTTCAGAGTCAGTCTCTCTGGGTGGGTGTAAATATAGTTCCTCTACACATACATTATATA